>NW_014559826.1:75489-139664 GCF_001313825.1 Dinoponera quadriceps
CCCCCCCCCCCCCCGCTCTCGTCCGCTGTCGTCGAGAGTCTCTTAGGGTGCTCTCGCGTTACTAGTTACAGAAGTACTCGCATCTGCATTGCAGATTAGCCCAGCTGCTGTTTATTCTCTCTCGGCAGTCGACACTAACTGTGAACTGTAAACACACTCCCGCGCACTCGGCGGATTCGAATACCCGGTGTGCTCTCTCCCCCCTCACCATCTCGTTATTATATTTGCGATCCATCAGCGACCGTCTGGCCACCATGCGTGTCGGACACGATAGACAAAGGGAGCGTCGTATGCACACGATTTTGCGTATGTACAGCCGAGCATCCATACAATACACTTCGTTTCGCCGTGCATAAGAGATCAATTCGATCGTATAAATTATCGCGCACGCATACGGGCGTGCCGCACACAGTTGCATGCAATTTCCACTCGACTCGGAAATCTATTAGCCGGAAATTGTACAGAGTAACTCGCCGGTTAATTTCGCGGCAAGCTAGCTGCGCGACCAATTACCGATATATTTCGAGGATCAACATTCCGGATATTTTACCGATGATCCATCGTCAGATTTGTTGTTGCACGCGGAAAACGTATAAACGCACCTATCTGCTGCTGCCACCATGGCGTTCGATTTAAATCCTTCGCTCGCGTCTCGCTCTCTCCCTACGATTTGCCCTCTCTCCGATCCAATCGATTCAATCTTTCGAATTGAGATTTCCGTCTACCGCAACATTCCCAAATAGCCCGGGCATGCTGTTATTCTCCATGCAAAATGCTTCGCGGCCGCTTTCTGGACCGATTCCAAGTGGACCCGTGGGAATCGGCGGAAGGATCGCTCTCCTCCTCTTCCATTCGCCAGCGGCGCAGCGGGTAGACCGCGTGAAAACGACATTCCCTCTGCTCGATGGATTTCCTCTTCTGGTAAACAGGTTGAACGGAGGGGCGTACCGCCTCGAAATATACGAATATAAGAATCGTGCTGAATATTCCACACCAGTCACGAGTGTTTGCGTATCCTGTTTCTCGGAGAGAATTAATTTCTCTATCTTTTTGGTTCTTTACGGTTTTGAATTCCGCCTGAATATCATTCGATCGTTTTTATTAATCGCTTCCTCGGGTACCAGCCGAATACGCTGGTCTTTTGGGTATTACTCGGGTAGCAGTCGGGTGCACGAGTCGTTTGTATATTAACCGGCTATGCGGATATTTGGGGATATCTGAAATTAATCGAGCATTTGGATGTTCGAATAATATCCACGAGTTTGGATATCCGGGCATTTTTAACATAGCTTTAGCTTTAATAGTATCTGCTTATTTCCATTTGAAAATAAGGAAACATGTCCTTCCTAAAATTTATCTTCGTACAGAATCTGTGTAATAAAGCTGTAAAGGGGAAATGTTTCTGGCGCTGGTCTCATCAAACATTCAAAGATGCTGTTAAGGGGCGCTATTAATATACATATTCCGCATCTTAAAGTATACCGCAGCTTCGGTGTAGATTCGCGCATTATGTATGCATAGTTCATAAATATCCAAGAATTTTAGAAATAACTTCCCGATGAACGTTCCACTTGCATGACTTTCTATCTTACCTAACAAGACGCGAAACAAAGACCCGAGACTTTTGAATTCCAAGCATTGGCTAGTTTTGGTAAAAAGTTATCTCAAAGTATTGTTGTCGGAGAATTTTGCGGTTGGTTCACGACGACTAAAAAAGAATGCATACTTTACACACGAAACGTGTAACTATCTCCGCTCGGTAATGAAAAATTACGATAGATAGGAGCGGGAATGGTATTAAAGAGTCCACGGGAGCGTACGATATCGCTGCATTCGTTAATTAAGTACTTTGAAAATAATTCGACGTTAATTGAAGTCACAGAGCCCGCCATGCGCACTAAAAGTGTATGCCGTGAGTTTAACAAATTGAATAGAGATACCACGTATTGCTTCGTTATTTACGAGCTCCGCGTCGCTCCGCGACGAGTAGATCTTGTCAAATGATTTTTATCTGTTCACGAATAATTGAACGATATCGGCGTTATTAAATTGATCTGAGGGTGTCCTATGTACGCGGAAACACTCTATAAATAAACGAGTTATTGACTACCGCGATACGTTCGATTCACATGATAAGATCGTCGATGTCGATCGTGAAGAGATAAATTTTAAGCGAGCTCGCGCAATACGTACAAGTGCTTACGAAATGTTCACTCGGAAAATAACGACTGAAAAAAAAGCATGGCACGCGGGCGAGCTTCACGTCGGAACGAGTCCGTAAACGAGTTTTCCTCCTCCTCTAGGCGCTTAAATTGAATTTGGCTGTTTAAAATTCAATTATATACGTAAAAATCGTTTCAGGGAAAGCGGACAGCCGGTTTTCTACGCCGCGGCGCTTTTGATGCGAAATAGTGCAAACACCTTCGATGGAGAACCTGGAAAAAATGTTATTTCGAGCAGCTGTTTTGCGATGTGTGGCCGCATCCGTTCGATAATCGCGTGAGAAACCGCGGAACTTCAGCAAAATGGGATTAAAACGCTGAAGTTAGCTGACCGTGAGTTCTGAAATATTCCGCGAGTGATATTCGTTGTAATTAAACGCGTGAGTTTGTTAAAACAATGCTAATTTCACGTATAATAATCGCGCGATGATTTACGAATCGCGGGCGCAACGTGTGTGTGTGTCTCTGACGTAGATGGACAAAGGAAATTTGTAGAGTTAATGTACAACGCAGTCATCTCCTCATTGTACTCTCTCTCGGATCTCCTATCTACGTGGATTACCACAGCTATATCATACCGACGATGTCAGGGGATATTTGCTGGCGGGGGTAGACCGGTTAAAGGAGACTGTCGAGCTGTCGAGTTTCATTGGCGGACAGTTGGAAAATACAGTCGCTGTTACGTATGATGTGAGAATACATATCATTCTCAACATTTTGCTCTAAACTACGCTGCTAGCCACGATTGTAATTTAATCGGCTGATTTCATCGTGGCCGGACCGAATCGATATCTGTCGTCAACAATTGAGAGAGACTGATTTCCTCTGTTCTCACCTTTTCCATGTGGAAAATAATTTCAGTGCGTTCACGGGGAGGTCATTTTTGTCATTATCGTCCGCTCCACATGCATAAATTACACAACGTTGGAGTGAAACGCGTTAAAGTTGATAATGCGCGATTCGTCGTTATTTGGAGTAGTGCTGCCGGTATAAACCGGACGTTTCCGTACTCGGCTAATACCGGATATACCACCCAGCCTGGATGTACGGAACAAAAAAAGACAGGAAATAACAATAAGAATAAACAACCGGATTCTCTCTCTCTCTCTCTCTCTCTCTCTCTCTCGGGTATTCGGACAGAAACGGTCGCCCGTAACTCGTCGGGCCGAGTCTTTCCCGAAGCATTTTTTTCCGAAATTCACTCTAACGTGAAACTACTAACGTGAAAAATGATCGTAACTACACCTAACGAGCTACGCACCTGACGAGTCAAGCCCGCGAACATCGCGGCGACCGAAGAAGAAGGGCGAAAAAGCTTGCGTGTGCGCATGCACTCAAAAAACGGGAACGCACCGACGCGCACCGCGAGAGACCTATTTTAAGGGAGAAGCAACAGTGAGCCAGCGGCCGTGAGCTTTGACCCGGTGACCCGGAGTGCATGGGTTGCGAGGAACCTGACGAGGGAGGGTATTTCTCCTCTCCATGCAGGATGGAATCGATACCTGCCTCTCCTACCAGCCCAACCAGCCACCCCTACCGGCGCGATGTTCGACGCCCTTCGCTGCTCACCTTCTCGTTCGAGCAGACGGCAGGTCGGGGGGCTACAGGAAGTCGAGGAAATAAAAGCAGCGCGCGCGCGCCTCTCCCGGCGGCTCTGTCTATGCTAAGCTGAACCAGACGTTCACGTCGGCATAGTAACACCACCTCCGAAAGAAAGTCCGACCGACTGATGATTTGGACGCGAAGGTTTTTTTTTTGGAAAAAAGAAGATTACCGGTTAAATAGAATTCTGTGTCGCGAAATGGAGACAAATGAATTGGCGATCACTAGAACCTCTTCGAGTTTGTTAGAAACGGGTGAACAGCGAGATTAAAGACGATCAGTCTGTATCATTCCGCCGGAGTGATCCAACCGTTTTATCTCTCTACATTGAATTTCAGCATCATCTTACTTTCCGTTGTCGCGCGCGTGAATTTTTGATGGAATAACAACGCTTGCGAAGTGAGTATTTATTGCCGTCAAGGCATGCGCTATATCAAGCCACAGCTGGTTCGAGTAATCGTTATTCCGCGAAGCCGCCTCTTTGGGACCGGGCTGCGCCTGTCTCACGCGCAGACCACGCGTAATAATTAATTAATATCCCCTCGTCATCCGGCGATCGATCCGACTGGCAACTGTTCGCACGCAGCAGCGCGCGTGTAAGAAAACTCATTGACCGAATTGATTTCGTTTCCCGGCAGCCGCGCTGCAGAGAGAATGGAAATGAAATGCAAATATTAACACGCCACCGGCCGCCAGCGATACGCCCGTCTCAGTCCCGTTT
Source organism: Dinoponera quadriceps (assembly GCF_001313825.1). Taxonomy (NCBI): domain Eukaryota; kingdom Metazoa; phylum Arthropoda; class Insecta; order Hymenoptera; family Formicidae; genus Dinoponera; species Dinoponera quadriceps. The sequence continues at coordinate 80,035 of NW_014559826.1, forward strand.
CAACGAGAAAACGTGAGCTCCCGCTGCGTCCAAAAGTGCTTGCATTTAATTGATTTCTAAATCATACCGCTACATGACGCTGGTCAAACTCCGATCTGGCGAGTTGACAGTTTTGCGCAAAACTACGATAGTTACGGCGTTGATGGGAGAGAATATAGATTAATACGTAACGATTATTCGTGAGGGAAAGAGAGAGAGAGAGAGGAGATAGGACAATTTATTGGAATTTTATTGAATTACTACTTATTGCGCGTGAGTAATCGGTAAAGAAATATGATGACGGTTAAAGTACTGTATATTAGTAGTGTTAATTCGGAATACCCGAATTTTATTCCTGGTATTCGGACATTTCGGAATATTTCGAATACTCTCCGGACATTTCGGGTATTATCCGAATATCTCAAGTGCTATCCTAGTTTTTCGGATATTTCGGGTACTACTTAACATCGATTACGATAAAAGTTTCCGCGGCCGGTACACATTATAGTCGAGTACGTCTCGAAGACGATTCTATCTAATATACGACGCTTCATCCTGCGATAATTAATTCTTCCATTAAAGCGCGAAATGAATTGCACGTTCTTTACGTCGCCACTGATTCTGCTTGTCTGCGCAGCGGAGTTTTAATCATGCTATTCCTCTTTCTGATATCCTTTAAGAAGCTTCAACCTTCTCCAAAGGATCAGTACCGGGGAGAATAATAAGAGAGAGAGACGAGCATAATAAGAAATTCGTCCCATAAAGGATCGGGAAATTACAATAGATGACAAATTACGCCGGAGATGTTGACTCTCGGTGTGCTGCTCCACGTGCGCGAAATGGCACCTAAGTTTGGCAGCAACACCTGTTCGGAATGGCGTTGCGAGCAAGCTAAATTGATCTTCGATTTCACTGCAGCTGCCGCCTCGATCGCCGACCGTTTTGACAAACACCACATTTATCCGAGTAATCGTAATATCGTGCGCGTTTTATGTATCACCAGTCTGCGAAAGGGCGTACATCAAGCCGGCATATTAAAATTCGCAAATCCTTCTATCGACGTGACGGAATTTCTCATCTTCCCGGGCGGATAAGGGAGTTACGTGGCTCCGGATCGTAACTTCGATGTCGAAATGTGCAACGTCACACATCCCATTTCACAAGCCTGCGATAAATAAGCCTGCTCGAATCAATTTTCCTTCTTATCCCACCACTTTTTCTCATTACTTCTAAATATCGCGCTCGATATTCCGCGGCGGCGAAGGGAATTCGCGAAGGATAAATGTTCCCGAACTTCGCGATCGATCGAACGAATTGTATAAATAAGCGTGCCGATCGATGCGAAATTCTTTCGCGACAGCATTCTATCGGGGGTGGGGGGTAACGGAGTCGCGAAAATATTTCTACGTACATATTCCGTCCGTCACACTTTCCGCTAAACTAGGCTAGGAAATGTGCATGTGCATCGGGTAGCGCATGGTGTATAACACCCACAAGGAACTGCACTGATCGCATCTCGTCTCGGAGAGATTGAAGGGGTGAAAGAGAGCGATATATAGATATTTTCGCTTCGGACACACTCGGACGTTTAGGAACATCTTTGGTCAAGGTATTCGTGAATACAAAGTAGAGAAACGTATTGACGTTCCATGGCTGAATATGCTCGCGCCGTACAGAGAGAGAGGCTCCTTCCGGTCGGCGGACATCTATCGTTGACGATACATCGTCTCCGGGTCAATAGTACCATGTTTGATCGACAGCGCGGTTTTCTTCCCGCGAACCTGTCGCTCCTTTGACCCTTTAACCCCCGCGCACGCGATTGGCGCAATAATTAATCAATAGCCACGCAATACGCACGTGATATTAACAGTCGGCGGGCCGCGACCTCTCTCAGTGCATAGTTATTTTATTATTCTTATCGTTATTATTATTGCAGTGGTATTTATTACGTGTCTCGCAAAAACGGATGGCTCAAGTCGGTAAACATAACGCGCCGGAGCGTTAAAGTAGCGAAACTTTTTACGATCGGCGAGGCCGTTAATCACGAGACAAATAACGGAGCGATGGTACGTCGTTGGCTGTTCTGAAAAAAAATGTCTATTTATTCGATGATTATTTCTCGTCGGCTTGCGTCACCGGTTGTAAAATTGGATTTTAATGGCTTCCGACACGGGAGAGAGAGAGAGAGCGCTCTTTCCATCGGGCACAATGGATATTACAGTATTATCCAGAGAGCTCGACAAGTTTCAGGTGAACCTGGCTGGGCTGGAGCTCGCGGAATAGTATATCGATTTCAACTCTTATCCTTTTTATCCTTTATTTTCTTTACCTTCGTCATGCATCCCAGCGCGCGCGCACTGACCGGAGTTACACTCGGTTTACGTTCAAATTAAAAGTCCTCGTTTTGTAACCCGCCACGCTTGAATCCCGCATCGACGGTATCCATCGCAAGGATCACCCGTTCTCCTCCAGATCGCCGCGGATTGGCCGTCGGTAATCCTGGAAGATCCACGTGCGGATCCAACTACCGCTGTCGCGCAACTGTTGCGCGCGTATCCTCGCATTGCAAAGGTTCTGCTTTTGAATATTGATTTATTTATGCAGATCCATGTTTCGCGCCTGGAAACTCGTCGTCGTCACCAGCTGTCACGGACGCCAGCTTGATTTATGATTTCGCGATTTTGCGGGAATAGCCTCGATCGGACGTTACGACGTTGGAGATGTCGCGGTCGACCGGAGCTTGCTTCGGCAGGGGCGGTTTATCGATTCCGTCCCTTTTCCTCTTTACCCCCTACCACTCCCTTTGTCGGCTTTGTACATGCTTTCGCACATAACCCCCGGAGTTACGGGGATCGCTGACGTACTCGTTACCGAATTTTCGCGCGTCAACCGCCGGCCGCTCGACGATCGGAATTCGTTTCAACCGCTGCAGCCATTCCGAGAATGCGTTTCGCCGCACGATTGCGAATGATTAAAAATATTCCTACACTGCTAGACGTAACGAGCTTGGCTGCAGTGAGAAAGAACAGATTTTATCTCACACGTTCCGTTGCTTTTCTCCCCCTGAAAGTGTAGGTTTTTCCACAGCAGGACCGACTATAAATCGCGATGAATACCGCCTGTCTCATCTCAATGTCGACAGATTCGAAGGTCCAGAAATAACTCGAGTCCGTTCGTGAAATTTCTGCTAAAGAGAGACATATACATGCAGGCGTTTATAAAGCTTTGAAAGCTGGATTCCGCGATGTTAAGCGGGCTGACGAGACGACGAAATCGCGGAGCCACGCAAATCCTCCGCCGATTTGATACTTTCCCTCCTCCCTCTTCTTTCTTTCTTCCTATTCGAGTCTTGGTGTTCAAATGGTCCGTCGGCAACTGCCTTTTAGCAAGGATCATAATCCAGGCAGCGGCAAAATCGGCGGAACGGTCTGGCATTCAACAGGCCTGGAACCAGTGACCCAAATCCGCGGCGGTTCGAGATGAACGCTTTTCTGGGATCGTATTATCGGTCGGCGCGCGTTTCCTACCCAATATTCTTCCCAGCTCTTTTCCTCGGCACTGTACAAGCGATATCGTACACTTTCGAGTTTTGTAAAGTGAGCGGTACTTTGGGCAGCTGTATGTATCGATTGCGAGATTGTCGATATGCTCCAGCGAGACATTTTTCGGCAAATTACGACCCTTGTCTCGCCTCAACGATTTTCTCTTTCTCTTCGTGTACAACGTGGAAATTGTTGCTTACACTTGCTTCACATTTGACAAGGCAGGCGGCGTGTTAGGGAGGAACTTTGGTATTGTTTCGAAATGTCGCGCGCCGCGATTGCGAAATCGTCGAAACGGAGTTAACCCAAATCCATACATATCGTAACGGTGTTTTCGAGGGGACGAATTATCGGGCGACCCATTTTCACCCAATGTCGCGCCACCACCACCCTTTTGACCGACGTGGTAACGATAACGTTCACTCGCCCGTTCGAGCGTCAAACAGGAAAAATAGTGTTGCCGGATGTCGATAAGACCTTCGCTCCCCGGCCTTTTTGCGAATCGAAGAAAAAACGCGTCGACGTTGCGCGAATGTTTCCCAATATTTACCCGTTCGCGTCTAACTTTCTCACCTGGCCCGTCTTCTCGATATGAGAGATCATGCCCGGCAAAGTTAAACGCCGCGCAAATTAATGAAATTTACAAATCTTTATAAAATTATGTTTGGTAAAGTTCTCGCGCCGCCAGAATCTCGGTGAGATCTTCCGATGCGCGTCACACTCGCTCCACTTCCTCATTTTACGCGCGCATCTACGAGCTGAATTGATCGACGTAACCAGCTCCTTTCGAACATCGCGAAGTGTTTTCGCACACACACACACATTTCGACACGCGCTTCCGCAAAGTTTCGTTTGAATTCGAGACTTGAATAGAGAACATCTGCGGGGTTTGATTTTCTTTGGCCGTCGTTTCACGCGGAAAGTCGGAGCGTCGCCGCGGAGATACGGAATGCACGGGATTAGCCTACTTTCTTTGCGAACAGCCGGAGTAAGAAAGGGACCGACTGATCTGTATGTTTGACTTCGCCCGGAATGCAGCCGTTTGATTACACTATGCCCGCTCTAATATTATCCCCACGGTCTGTTCCGGCAGACTCTCGGGTTGCATTGTACGCAAATTTAATACCGCGTAATAGCACATGCGCGCAGCAGGATCTACCGCGGTAATATACCTGAAAATTTCATCGGCGACCTTACTGTACACACAGGGCGCCGATCGTTAGGATAATGCATTACCGTTGCAAGTCGATGTGCTCGACCGCCTGACACCGTTGACGATGCGCGTGCTAAAGACGCAACGTCCCTCGCGTACTGAGAAAAAGATCTTGTCAAATTTCATCTATTTTATCGCGTCCAAACAGATTTCACCATTGGCATGCTCCGAAGAAATTTATGATCAGTAAATTACGACTGTTAGACTTTTCAATGAAAATATATATCTTTATCTTAAATAAGCAATTGATTTGAAACGAAAGCGCGCTATCGCGTGCTAAAGCGCTATTGCGTCTTTCTGTTTCGCGTCTAATGAGCGATAAAGCTAGAATAATGCGATAGCGCTGATATCGCGCTTTCCGGACTCTCAGCTAGTATCTTCACTGCAGTTTCGTGTCGTCGTTATTGCGTAAAACTGTCGTCTTCGTGCGTCTTGCGCGACAAAGTCTAAACAGTTCCTACGCCGCGCGGTGAGAATTCTGTAAGTCGAGACCCCCCGGGGGGTTTATCGCGCCGTTAATTTTACGGGTAAGAACGGTGGGAGAGCACATGGAACAACCTCCTTGAACGTGGAGCATCCACAGGTTGTCGTCTGACCCGACCTAACATAACTCGAGTGATTAAGGGACGTTGAATCAATGGAGGCGTAACGGTGAAGGATCAGGCCGAGAGAGAGAGAGAGAGAGAGAGAGGGGGACTTTTGACGGCATCTTATCAAATCATTCCTCGAAGCCTCTTCGGACGCGGAAGCTTGTTAAATTCCGCCAATGCGGAAATCCTCTTGCCGTAAGATATTTCCGCGAGCTCTATCTGAAATATTGAAGTTATCGAGCTTTCAGTTGCGCTCTCTTTCACGATCCTCCCCCTTTGAACAGGAGCTCTTGCCCGCGCAAGACTCGACGATCGTGAAAATTGGAAGCAATTGCATTAAGGAATAATCGTTCCGCCGCTGAAAGGAATCCCTGTGTCGGCTTCAAAAATGGCCCTCCGGCCCTCGGTAATGACGTTGTACAACGTTCCGCAAATTGTTTCGCAAATAACGGAGCCCCTTGTGTCCCAACAGAGACGAGAGAGGAGGTGAAACTATACTCAAGAGCGGGAAAACGTGAACTTCTCCCTGCTCCGGAGACATGTTCACCCGCGTATCGCTCGATGAGAACGGTGCGAGAACGTTCCGCGAGGAACTTCGAATTCGATAGGTAGCAGATACCGCGCGCTCCATTGCTCTCAACCGTTGAAGGTAGGCTCGAGAAAGTGAAATCAATACGGCCGGCCGTACGAGAGAACCTGTGGTGTAGCCCGCCTCTGTACTTGCGTTGTTGCTTAACGTTGTGGGCACGCCTCTTGTTCGTCCTCCTTTCCTTTCGATTTTTTCTTCCTTTCAACCGCGCGTTTCTTTACATCTCGCATTCGAGTATGCTTCTCACAGAGAGTACCGCTACATTCGATACACGCACGCGAATGCATTACCTTTCTCTGTATGCGTGCATAACGAGCGAGTCTGTTTGATCCGCAGGAATGGGGAGTGTCGGCAGCAACGTGACAGGGACGACGACGACAGACCCGACGACGTTCCTGCCAGACGCAACGCCGACCCTGAGCGCGCGCGAGCAGCTCAAAATCGAATTCTACAAAACGTACGACGTGATGACGGGGGTACGGATCGCCGCGACCCTCGGCGGCTTTTTCAGCTTGATGGTGTTGCTGGTGGTGTACAAGAGCAGGTAATCGCGTGTATCGGAGCACGTTTATTATCGAATACCTGTTGTCAAGAAAGCGGAATTAGAATATGGTATTCGTGTACTTGCCAGATGCAAAGCGAGCAAGCAACTGGAAGATCCGACGCTGACTGCGGCGGCAGCTGCGGCGGTCGCGGAAGCTGAAGCCGAAGAACAAGCACTCGCCGCCGCACTCGAAGCGATCGCCAGGTTACCATCCAGGCCGGGTCGTGGTCCAAGAAGATCGTTGTGCGTCGAGGTAAACCGCAACAGCCTCCAACAATACATTCCGAATACGAAGTCGGAGTGTTTTTTTTTTTCTTGAACGATGTGTTTTCCAGTCACAATTTCAAATTTCGATGTTCCTTCTCCGGTGTCTTGATAAACAAACATTACACGAAGTATCATAAAATAGCTACTCACTCACTCACTCACTCCGAGTCCCAGCTCTCTCTCTCTCTCTCTCTCTCACGTCGCGTTGCGGAAGTAAATAAGAATGCGCGTGCAATTTGTGATTGGTCCCTTTTGCCTAGCACTTGTAGTAGATAGAAACGATGTTTACATCAGATGAACCAGTCTCGTTCACCCGTGGTGCCACCTCGCTTCGCCTCAGTCGGAGGTGGGTACGACGCCCTGCTGGCACCGCCAATCAGGCAGCCGAGATTGGCTCCCCCCGACGATCACAGAAGATGTAGCTCGGTTACCTGTAGCAGTACTGGAAGTAGTTATCTGGAACGAAGGGGTTCAGCCATGGCGATGCCGTGCCTTCCGCCTCCTCCATCCTTTCCACGTCACGCTTACGATGAGCCATGGGATTTATATTACCCTATCGATATCCAGGTAGACCCGACATTCGTAGCCGCACGACACTCTCGGTAGTCTTTCTTTCGTTTTTTTTTCGAAGGTGTCTCGCAGATATATGTCGAGTAATAAATAGCACACACCGATCTTTCCTTGTCTGCTGTATAATTGTGTGTTTCGTGACCACTGTACAACCTTGCCAAATGTAAATAGTTGTTATAGCTCTCTCTCGTGACGGTAACGATTTTGCTGTTTCCCTCTCCAAGTTTACGTCTTAGTTTGGCCCGTACGTGTTACAGACGATATATTCGACGGCCAACTTTGAGTAACCGTAGTTAGTACTAAACAACGTTGTCACGACCTTAAGCACTCAATGGATTTTAATCCTGTACAATATTCGTCCTTTATACCTGGTCTGTGTAGTTCCGAAACTCATCGGAAACTCCCTCTATGATCAGGTAATACAGCCAACTCCGGATTTATCGCCGTGCGGCAGCGAGGCCGGTCTTTACGGTGGTGCGGTCGGCGGCAACCTTATGGCGGCATCGTCGTCGGGTAGAAGAGCGCCCTTGGCGTCGATGGGCAGCGTGGATCCTCCCGAGCCAGATTCCAGATCGCTCGGCTCGGATTCCGTGTTCCTGAAAAACGAGGACGAGGAGGAGCAGTGCGTCGACACGGAGGACGAGGTCTCGGGCTTCTCCACGGACTCGGACGCGCCTGAGCCGAGTTGTCGGCGGTTCTTGCGGGTGCCTTCTAGGAAAAAGCGGAGCCTCGAGAGATGGGACGGGTGCGCGGGTTGCGTGCCCAGACGACGGGCCGGTAGTAAACCCTGCCAAACGTGCTTGACCATCAGCGCTGCCGTCGAAACCTCTAGGTAAGCCGCGAGACGAGATGTTCGATAGACTAGCTAACAGTACCGGCCTTTGTAATGTCTTGTCAACGAGTAATTATCGATCGTTTAATCGGGATTGTCCGCACGTAACAGTCGAACACGGACCAGTTGTAATTGTTAACTACGTTAGACTGGCTTTGTTTAGATCAGGTTTGACTGATCTGATTGGTTCGTGTCTGATTGGGTGCAACTCTCGTTTAATCGTTTCTGTCAAGCGGAACGGGTTCAGTTAATGAATGAGCTTTTAATGATAGGTCGCAGCAAGTCTCGACGACGACCAGTAGCAGTCAGAGTAGCGTGGGATCCCCGCCGTGTTCACCGCCGATCGAACTGAGACACAGACCACCAGCGCCATTGCCATCGATCCCGCCGATCTGGTCGCAGGAAACGCTCTTTTAGGATGTCTTTTGTAGCGAGCATGTTCTTCGTCATCTGTTTTTACCGAGACACCAAGGTTGAAAGTCGCGGAGTGTCGACATCCGAGGAAATCATTTGCCCGAGAAACAAAAGCCTCAGCGCTTGGTCTGATCCCCAAACTGCCTTGTTGCGTCTCCGAAAAAAAAAAAAAAAGCAATCGACCCCTTGGACTCCCATCGACGTTAACACACTGATTTCGCGTAGACTCGTCGCGAAGATTCACCCGTTGAATCGAACAAGCGGAATCTCGATCTCGTAATTCGGACGGAACTCTGAAGGAACATCGCGTGGAATCGTTATCGGGACGTCGAAAACGTCTTTAACTTCGTCGCGACAGAAAATTACAGATAAACAAACAATGTCACCCGCGAATCCCTGTGATCTCGAGAAAGGACCAGGGAGTGTCCGAATTATTGCGTAAAAGATGAGAGAGTTGTGTCGAGGAGAACGGTGCAGGTCGGGGGGGGGGGGGGGGGAAAGGGNGAGATTCTCGATATTACGACGGTACGGCCGGAACCGGAGCACACGCTGTGGCGAGCACGGGCTGGATTACCTGCGAAAGGCGGCCGAAGGATATCCCACCTTCAAACCGTGTTTCGTGGACGACTTGAGTTTAGTTTACCTGAGCTTTCATCCACACCCGAACAATGCAGTCGGCTTTATCACGTAATTATACTTTGGATCTCAGAGCTACCAGCATCTGAAGGCGCGCTGCGTGCGAGGAGAGCTGACAATTCATCAGCTGAGAAAGCGAGCCGCACCACCACCACCACCGTGACCTCGTTTGATCCCAATCGGAGAAAACTCGGGCGTTGTTACCTTCGTTCACAGCCGTTTGTTTGCAGCGGGTCCGCTGCGTTTCTTTTCGTCGACGCGCACACACTCGATTACGATTCGTGATCCATTTAACAACGAAAGCAAGCGAATGCACTTCCTCGTTTGTGGCAGCTCCCAATTGGCATCCGCAGCGGTCCGCAGAATCCGCGGTATTTCGGGACAGCCGAATTTGGGACGAGGACGCACGGGTGATCTATATCGCACAAAAGAAATCCGATGAAACGAGCGGAAACTCGCTCCGATCGACCAGGGTGAAACTCGCAGCTCAGGAGACAGTCGTCGTCGGGGAAACCGAGGCGGCAGACCTCACGACGACGACGTCGCGGGGGAAATAGGCAATTATTTTTATACAAGCGTGACGATAATCAAGCTCGGTCGGGCTGATCGTGATGCTTCTCGTGGAAACAATAATACGCGCGCAATACTCGACTGCACGATGACAGTGTAACATGTGATTGTCAAACGGGGGGACTCAGGAGCGGAGGGAGAGAAACGGGGGATGGCTCCCACTTTGCGGACGGCCGTCGTGTACCGGTTTCCTCCGAGGCGATCCCGCCGGTTCGCCGCCGGTCCAACGTTACCCGCCAGTGCCAGGAAATAAAACGTATTTCTATTCGTGTAATCTTGTAAGCTCTTGTAAGGTTTTGGGTGTACGTGTACGTGTCTATAACCCTCTTGCGTACGATAGATAAACGCCGTGCTCGACGGAGGGGAACCGGTAATAGGGTGATTACCGTAAAACGGCGGAAACACAAGTTTTCATCGAAGGCTCCCCGAGCGCCAGCCGTATTTTCGCAAAACGTTCGATTTTATCGGCCACCACCCCGACAAAATGGTAACGCTGTTGTCCGACAAATTCCCGTCAACCAACCGGGCTGGGAGTATCGATCGAACTCGTCATTCCGCGGATAGAGGCAAGCGATAATCCGTAATCAGGCCCGCTCTATCAACTCGACGTAAAAATTCTCGAGAGAACGCAATAACAGAATTGGCCGATCCTTCTGAGAGGAGATAAGAGCAGCAACCGAAATTCGGTTCTTCGTATACCCGTCACCTCAGTGATATTAGCTGACGAGAAGCTCGCTGGGTGTAGAAAACCGAATTTATCAAAAACGTTAGAGCGTCGGTGTAAAGAACAAAATAAAAAAAAAAGAGAGTTATATAGTAGGTGAGACATATTTATCGTTGACGTGGGCAATTTATATGCGCCGTCTATTTTCGGTAAAAAAATAAAATGTAGTTCAACCAGACGAGCCATACCTCTCTCTGCATCTGGAGGCTTTCCCGCGTAAGCTAACATCACTGCCGGCGGGCCCCTCCCGGCACGTGACGGTAAGTGAATAAAACAACAGAAAATATCTGAAAAATACAGTAAAATATATACATAAAAACGAGATGAGAGCGCACGAGAACTACCTACCTATTGTTCTAGCCAGGAGTTTGTATAGTAGACGAATAAGACGAGGAAGGTATTATATCGGGGTAAGGAGAATTTAAGGGAAAAAAATAAACAAGATATAACGTAATAGGCGCCACTTACAGTGCCGCGACAGTACTTTTTAGATAGGTGTACATACACGTCGTGTGTTACGAAGCGTGTTACGTTGAGCCGTCATGTGTACGACGGTGACTCGCTTCCCCGATTGATAGGAAGGGGGCGAGATTATAACATCGTATTTACGCGAAGAGGAGACTTTATACTGCACTGGCTGCGTTCCAAAATTCGCCACCCCGATTCGGCGCTGGAGGCACGAATTCAACAAGCTGCAAGTACGAAGGGAAGAGAACGACGGGATCTAGAGAAAGAGAAAGGGTGACTATATGACTACAGACCCGTCGTGTAATTCCCTCTAGTAATTTATATACGGCTATCCGTTACTCTCGGCCATTAGGCGAATACGTCAACTTTTGCGAACCTCAGGCGTTAGGGAAGTTTCTTGGCGGCAAGAGGGAGCGAGAAAGAGCGAAGGGACGAAGGGATGTCCAAACTTCCAGAAATACACGTACGTTTGGGAAAAGTTTCATGATAAATAGAGGGAAACTCCTTAATTGGATATCGTATGCCTTATTGAATTACTATTACGTGCATGTACAAAAGTTACATTTTGCTTGAAAATTACGATAACATTATTGTGAAAAAAAAAAGGAGGTGGTCACAACGGGAGGCGAAGTTTTCGAACGCAGCTGGGAGATAAAGCAGAATTATTATAAACCGCGGGAGGTGCGCTTACTTACTTTACGCCGCGACACGCTGACGAATTCGTTCCGACTGCGTTCTTGCCGCTGCTGTTCGAAGACGTACGATGACATTGATGATTTCCGTGTATGTGACGCGGTGTCATCGTTGTTTCCCACTTCCGGATGACGCCTTGAGCGATTGGAAAGAGAGAGATCTATTCCGAGTTCCTTCGAGAATTCCACGGGAATACCGCGCGAATAGTAATTAGATCGCGGGTAACTTCGCACATTACTTTATATTTCTCAGTTCTACGCGTTCTTAGCGGCATCATCCCGGGGAACGAAGTTCTCAGTGGCGCACGACGTACAGCAGGTCGTACCGAAATCGCGCAAGGAGCTTGAAAAAACTCGCGAGTGCTGCCGAATTGCCAAATGTAACAATCAAACAGTGTCTAGTCGAAGTAACAAAAAAAAAAAAGAAAAACGCGAAGAAAAGAGAGAAAAAAAGAGAAATTCAAGAAGAACCGGGAATGATATATATATATATATATATATATATATATATATATATATACATACATATATATATATATGTGTGTATGTGAATGCGTGAGTGCGTGCCAAGTAGCTTAGCGCGACTTTAGACTGGATGTGAGGACTTTTTAGAGACTGTACACGAGTTCGTGTCGATTGATTTTAGCGTCTAACGTTCGTACAACTACGTGAAACCTTCTCTCGGTGCCTTTCTGCTGCACTTCTTCCATCGTCGTTTAGAGAAATATACACACACATACACACACACACACACACATTCTATTTCTCTATTCACCATCCTCACCGACTTTCTCCTTTCATCTCTTTCTCCTTTCTTTCTTCCTTCCTTCCTCATTCTGACTTCTCTTCACGAGTGTTTCCTCGCGACATCATCAGGATCCTAAATCCGTGCTGAAGTGAGGATCGCGCGTGTTCTTCGTCTTCTTCTTCCTTCGATTGATTCAATTATATGCTTCTTTGCTCCACTTTGACTCGGCTATCTAATTGATTTCTATTGCTGCTGCCCAATTCAATGGCTCTTTTCGCAAAAACCACAAACGACCACAAGATCTACGAGATAATGATTAACGTGGAAAGATTGTATTGCGCTTTTGTGTTACGAATTATTTCGGCAAACCGCTTCACGACATTTAATTCCCGTCTAATTGGGACAAAGTTATTGTGTCGTTGTATTGTTATAGTATCGTGCAGAAATCGTCGTTGAATTTCTCGCTGCATCTGATTTCTATGTCAGTGTTTTCTCAAAGCTTTCAAATATATATATATGTCTGGAGTAAAAAGAAGGAAAATCAGTAACCTCGCTATTCACGCGTAATTTAATAAGCGACGGTGCTCTCGACGAATTCTCGTCGCATTTTAGTACTTATATAATAAGCGATTGTTTACAATCCAAAACAGCGATTTGTTTGTTGTTTAATAAAAGAGAGACAGTATTTTGCGCTATGTTGAGGATATTTTCTAATCGTCAGATAGATGAAAAAAAAACGAAAAACCGCAGTGAAGCGGGCGCACGGAACTTCTCTCGTGTTTAACAATTATAGAAAGACCTTCGTACTTTTATAATTTTTCTACTCTTCAACACATTATATAGATACTTTAAGAGTAAGGAACTGTTATTAGAAGTCACACAGCGCCTAGACTCACTGAGCATTTTCGCTGTAGACAATTGTGTAATCTTCCCTAAACGCGAATCACTCATTTCGAAGTCATCGCATTCTCCCCTCCTTTGCGCATCGTCTTCTGTGTTTCTCTTCCTTCTTTCGTTGACTCGCGGTCCACTAGCGACAAAGTGCATTCACTGTGCCAAAAGTGAATATATATATATATATAAGTAAGCTGGCGAAAGTTTCTTGCGATTAAAAGTTTCTCTAACCTTCATCAGATCATATATTTTCAAAGTAATTGCATTCTTCTCTCTCTCTCTCTCTCTCTCTCTGTCGATCTTATAATAAACTTGTTAAATCACTCTTAGTAAATGTGTACAACTGACGGCAATTTTTCACATCAGTATCCCTCCTTTATAATTTTTGCAAAATTGAATATTTCATCTAGGTCCGAACTAATGAAATTAGGAGTATTCAAATCCACTATTATCGATAAACATTACTTCTTTGCTACCAAATAGTTTTTAATATACACATACGGTTGACGTGATTCCAAATATAATGCCAAAAACAATGGGAAATATAAACTGGCGCTTTGTCTCGGTCTTAGTGTTAAAAGATACTATATTCCCTTCTCATGCTCCACTATCTCTGTCTTTATGTATGTATGTAATTCGACGACAATCCGCATTTCTTATGCATCAACTGAACAATACACATTTTTATATACTGCAGATGATTATTTTTCAAGCTAAGCGAACATATTACATTCCCATGTTTTCATTTTATCTCCTATACCTAAGAAAGGTGAGATTCGACGTGGCATATTTGCGTAGTCGAATCCGAGGGGAAGAGCGTGAAGGCCAACGTTAACTATGCACGAAACATCATCGCTTCCGAATGTTTTGGACTTTTACGCTCCGTGACGTGCGGTTTTCGAATGGCGCAAGCGAAAAGTTTCCGTTGTATTACCTAATCCAGAGCTCAAAGGGGGCCCTCAGAAGCCGCAATTCTGACATTCGGCATTCGATTTGAGAGTCCGTGCGAACGTGTCGGCTAGTGGTGGAGAGAGAACGCGCGTATTACATATAAAATAAGCAGATACCCTGTTAATTGCGTTATCGTAGCGAAGAAGCGGAAACCGATTTGGTTCGGTAAACTAGCTCACGATAAACTAAACCAAAACAGTCGTTATAAGTGTTCCGTTTTGTAAATAATTCCATTATAATGCCGTATTAATTGCGAGGACGACACGGCGGATATTGACTTGAGGTCAGGTGCGAGACGAAGAGAAAAAAGAAACTTGTAATGAAGGGCAGTGTACAGAAACAACGGCCTCAAAATCGGTACGGAGATTTTTCGTGTCGACCGACACGACGGGACGACGACTCTACGCGAGAGTTTGTCAGCGATAACGACTTTTCTAATCTTGAGTTTCCTCCCGTTACTCCGATTATTCTATCATCACTGTTAGATTCACTCGGAACGTTGCTCGAGGCGTTTAGGAAGAACCGATTAAAACGGGTAGAGTCAGCACGAGGCGAACTTACATCGGACAAACAATATTAATACATTAGTGGTGTCAATAGCCGGGTACGCGAGCACCGTGGCCGATAAAATATAGACAGTACTTCCGAAATTAGCTTATGCGTATCAGTTGCAGTACGAGAAACAATAACAGATAGTAGATAGGTATTATCGGTCATTATTCGCGATTTTTCGTCTCCATTCCCGCTCATTACCGGATTAGTACTCGTGTATTCGGTTATTATTACCGGCTTGTTATCCGAGTACCCGGTTATTACTTGTATGCCCGGGTAAGTACTCGCGGGTACCCGAGTACAGAAACTGGCTCGTACTGACAGCACTATGACATATATATATATAACAAGCCCCGTTGTGTCGGTCGTCAGAACGAAATCCTAAAGCCGAACGTTCCGTTCGACGTCGATGGTTCTTTTTTACTCCAGATCGATCGAAAATCCACCCGCGCGCGCTTGGTCGATCGTTCGATATCGAATGGAGCGTTTATCGGGCAACACTATACGATAAGTTATCCGCAGCGTCACAGAAAAAATTGAAGTAAAGACGATGAAACAGTGACAGCATATACACTTACTGACATACATTACACACATATATATATATATATATANATATATAGTATACTATGTATATATATATATATATATATATATATACTTACACACACACACACACACATAACACGCACACGTACAAGATGTTAATAAATTGGAATAAATGTTACAAATATATTTCAAGGTTTCTGTTCTCCCTTTAACAGTGCCCTATCGATACTATTTAAAGGAACAGTAACTTACAAGCTTCAATTAGTCGTTTATCATTGTGCAAATTGTCGTTATTAATGATTTGCTGGTTATCATTTTCTTATCGTGTATCTATTTCATAAATATGATAAAACATTAAAGAAAAGATGGTACCGATTTGAGGAAATAAAAAGACGCCAAAACAAAATAAACGCAATGGAGAAATAATTATACTTATGTTATATTATGTATGAGTATTTTTATTTTATTTTATTTTTATTCGGGTGATAACATTCACAGCTGGAAGAAATCTCAGCTCAATCCGCAGAATGATAATCAAATCAGCAGAAGAGCCAGCTGAGCAGTAACTATTACCGTGCGCGATCATGGACATACACTAAGTTCTTTGGGAAATTCACGAATAGGCGAAAGTCGAATTTGTTCAGGCAGTTTGGTAAGTTGTCATCATTGTGCTCACAATTTTCAACTATTTTGTAATCTTTTATATTCATGAGATTTTCGGTGAAAAATCAAAGCTATGATATTAACGAACAAGAGGCACGAAAGATATCTTGTGTGAATTTATGATGAAACGTACTTGTGATAATCAGAATAATACACTTTTGTCGAGAGTTTAACGATGTAAGTTAGATTAGATTGAGTGAGATTTTGATTCTAATCTATTGAATTAAATCGTAGTGTTACATTATATTCTAATTTTCTGACTTATTTATTTAAATTAGTCGAGGTGGAATTATCGATCCGGAAATCCGAAATCTTAGCCGCTGGTTTCTCAAACCAATCTCAACTGCTGCGTTTCCTATGAAAGATATGTCTGTGACATATGGATACGGTGTCTCGTTTAATCTCACCAGG
Source organism: Dinoponera quadriceps (assembly GCF_001313825.1). NCBI lineage: Eukaryota > Metazoa > Arthropoda > Insecta > Hymenoptera > Formicidae > Dinoponera > Dinoponera quadriceps. The sequence goes on from NW_014559826.1 coordinate 96,433, forward strand.
CCAGAATTACAGGCTACAGCAGGTTGCAATATATGCCTTCGTAAGGGTGAGTAATATTAATAAATCGGTATATAACTAATCCAGGAGTCGAGGCAGTAATATCTTTGCTGATGTTTGGAAATAGAACCGAAGTATTGAAAATACCGCCTCAATATATCTGAATTATGTTTCTTTACAGATGTATTGTTATTTTGCGTTATATTTATTTTGTTCACGTTAAAGCCATTATTGGAAAAATGGCAGGAAACATTGTATACACGTCAGTAGGAAGTATTGCAACTTAGTAAGTGTTCTTCATTGCGTTATCAGTCTTGCAACTGTCACAAGACTTTTTGTTGAACGTTACTAGGCGGAGCTCTCGAGCTGTTGATGACATACATACTTACAAATACTCACACACATGCTCGTGTGCGCACATATGCACATACGCACCCGCATATACACACGTGTACACACATATGATACGTTAATAAACGTTACGATTATATTTCAAGATTTCTGCATTTTTTTTTTTTTGAACGGTGTTTATTTAAGCGTTCAAGGAAAAAGTAATCTGCAAATTTCAATTATTCGTTCATCATACGCAAATTGTCGTAACTAACGATTTATAACGTGTACGATTTATAACTAACGATTTATAACGTGTTGGAAAAGGCTTTTTTATCGTACATATGATAAATAATTAGAGAAAATGGTATCGATTTTAAGAAAGATGCTAAAACAAACACAAGAGTAATGAAGAAAATAAGATAAACACAAATTCCACGAATTTTTTTTTTTTTCTATAAGCGGTTAATCTTATTTTTCATCCTTTGCAAATGTCATAATCCTGGTGTTATGAAAAAATTAGTCATGTTCTGCATATATCTCGTAAGATTACGCTCTTGTCTCGACTTTTATATATTCGCCTTTGATAAACCATATATGTTTCCGTATGCTTTGGTTCTTTTAGATGAAACGCAGAGTATCGCTGCAACTGTTGTACGAATGTTGAATAAGCTGAGTGGAAATGGTGCATTTGTTATCGGATATAATGCTATAATTTTCTATTGTAATCATCTCGAATGATACTCTACAATTTTTTTACCATATTATGCTATATACACAGTGTTATATAAAAAAAATACCATATAAATTTATTATCAAGTTCATTTATTGCTGGACGGCCTTATCTTATACACACAAAGCTGTTTTTCGCATTGAATAGTTGACATACTCGCGAACGTCTCGTGTAAATATCTTGAATTGCATACTGGAAGAGATAATTTACGCGACTTTATCGAGTCTTCATTCCAGCAAGTCAAACACATCTTTATCTCAAAAGACTGATAAATGCAAGGTGTTTTTTTTACACGCTTATCACAAAGTAAGTGGGTTTATCAAAGGCGATTTTAACAACATCCATGATTAATTCTGACTACTCGCGGAATAACAGTCATAGATAAAAGAGCTCTCAGAAGAAGAGCAAGCAGTGTCGTGACAGTATTACTATATGCGATCATGGATTATACCAAGTTCTTCGCGAAAGTTACGAGCAGGAGGAGATCGAATTTCATCAGAAAGATATGTAAGTTGATATTAAACTCGCAATTTTTAACCATTTTGCAATCACGAAGCTCTCAGTGAAAAGTTAAAGTTGAAATATTAACGAACGAGAGACGCAAAAATGTTTTTGTGTGAATTTATAATAAAAGACATTACTTAATAATATCAATAAACGACTATTCAACAATTACGTCATACTATGAGGAGGAAAGCTTGCGTGGTGGTCTGTGAGTGATAGTAGGAAGTTTATGATAGTAGAGAAGAAGGAAGTGTAAAGATCATGAAACGTCACATTAATGGTGTAATGGTGTAATTATAGATGCACGTTATCCATTTTATTTGCATTCGTACCATATTTCGTTATATCTGTGGAAAATATTTAAGTTTCAACATACTTTTGTGTTAATAATCAAGATGTTTAATTATTTAAAATAGAAAAATGAAATATTTATTAAAAAATTATTTATTATATTTGTACCTTTAAAAGCACAAGTTATTAATTAAAATTATAAAATAAAGTAATTAATTTGTTATTACATGCTACATACTTGGTGACGAAATTATATAATGAAAAGGAGGGGGTGGAGGGAGAAGAAATATTCAGATTTAGCGTGTTGTAATTGTTGAATGCATTTTTCGTTGAAGACTTAACGATGTAGATCAGATTAGATTCAACGAGATCTTAAATCTAACTTAAATTAGATTGATTAGATTGAATTGAATTTAATCTAAATTACAGTAGATGAGATTAATTGAATTAAATCACAGTGTGATTAAATTATAGATTTTAATTTTTTGACTTATTTCACTCAAATTAGTCGAAGTGCAATCATTGGTGAAGGATCCCATAATCTTAGCCGGTGGTCTGCCAAACACGGCCACATTTCCTATCAAAGATTTATCTGTGACGTATGAAGATGGTATCTCGTTGAATCTTACCAAGTCAGAATTGGACACAGCATTGCAATATATGCCTTCGCAGGGGTGAGTAGCATTAACAAACCGGTATATAACTAATTCAGGAGCCAAGATGATAACATCTTTGCTGGTGTTTGCGAACAGCGTATTAAAGATACCGTTTCAATGCATCCGAATTATGTTCCTCCATGGGTATATTGTTATTTCGTGTTATTCATTTGTTCTTTTTTATCTAAGTTATAAGCCATTATTGGAAAAGTGGCGCGAGTTCCAGAAAACATGGCATACACCGCAGCGAAAAGATTGGGACGTCGCGTTCACCAGCGGTGCTATGGACGCTTGCAGTAAAGTCTTCGAGATGATTATCGACGAAGATGAACCGATTATGCTACAAATACCAACATACGTTGGGATAACTGGAGCGGTAAGTTGTAATTAAAATAATAATATCACGTTACAGATGCGACGGCTGGCCATTCGGCAAATGATTCTCTATCAATTCTTTTCCTTCACTTGCACGACAGCTACGATCGTTGCAACCGGACATTATAGAGATCTCTCAAGATGCCGATGGAATAATTCCCGAGCAAATCGTTAAAGAATGCGAGCAGCGACGTATGAATAATAAACAGATGCCAAAAGTGAGTTAAAAAATTCGCAGATGCTAAAAAGAGTACCGATATTCTTTTCGAAGCCACATTCCTCAATTTTCCACGTGATTGCGCTTTAACATCGCTTTCTTTCATCGGGGAAGAGTACAAGCCATTGAATGTTTCCAGTTACTTTACGTTAATCCAACGGGGGCGAATCCGACAGGCACCATTTTATCGGAGAACCGGCGAAGGAAAATATACGAATTGGCGCAGAAATACAATTTCCTGATAGTCGAGGACGATCCCTATTGCTTCGTTCACTTCTTGAATAAGCAGCCCACCTCGTTCTTTTCCCTCGACACTGACGGTCGCGTAATCCGATTGGACACGTTCAGCAAATTTATTAGCTCCGGTCTTCGTATGGGTATCGTGACCGCGCATAAAAACATCGTGGACAAGATTGTCATTCATATGGAAAATTCTTCCCTGCACTCGCCGGCTATATCCCAAGTAAGATTTCTTTTCTTAATTTGATTCATTTGAGTGCGACGGTGCAGATGACATCGAAAATGATGCGATCGCGATAAACAAATTTGAGAGAGCGGAAAAGAATTTTGACGATACTCCATACTTTGCTGATTGCAGGTATTAATTTATAAACTATTCGAGATTTGGGAACCGCACAGATTCGAGGAACATTTCAAGAACATCCAAAGATTCTACCGCGAACGACGTGATGCGATGCTGGCATCGGCTAAGAAATACCTCACTGGTATTTTCAATAATTATACGAGACAACAATGATATTGACATTTTATTGTGAACTTAAATAGATTATAAATTCTTCCAATGTACTCAAAAACACACTTAAAAAATGGCTTTATATACTGAATCGATTTTAATTTTAGGTCTGGCAGAATGGAATGTACCGCAAGGTGGAATGTTTCTTTGGTTAAAAATAACGGCAACGGATAACACAATGGATTTAGTCACGAATAAGTGCTTACTTAACGGTGTTTTTGTTCTTCCTGGAAACATTTTCTATTATGATACTGAAAAACTCACTAGTTATTTAAGATTAAGCTATAGTTATGCGTCCAGCGAAGAAATGGACAAGGTAAATTTATACTGAAACTTAATAATATTGCCATTATTTCTAATAAGAATAGCACATGCTTATTACGCGCATACACGTATTATGAAATCGTTACATCGATATTTTTTATCGATTTTCAGGGACTATCTATAATGGCCGATATAATACGCGAAGAAATAGCGAAGAAAGTGAAGTGAAGTGGGGTGAAACTTAACTCTTCGAATACCATGCCATCACCACAGCGGCTTCTTTTTAAAAGATTTTCTGGGACAACTGGCTAATTGTAGTGGCCTTTCCTTAAGCGATTTTCCGGGGCGATACTTTTACAGCGATTCTTACGATTACAGCGATTCTTTTCTTTATCTCACGTTCAAAGCCGCTAGATATCTTGCCAAGAAATGTCAGAGAAACATGTATTCAATTACTTTATCTGCACGTGTGGCATTGAAAGATTTGTAGAAGGCACATATATTACACATATAATCGCCGAAAATTTACACTCGAGAAACACTACAATCTCGCGATGGTGCATTGATAACTTTAAAAAAATTTTATCACTCGCACATTAGCTACTGCTTTATATTATATCATATTAACATAGATTCAACGAATTGCATAGTACAAAACAATGAAAAGGTCGCGACACTCATTCATCGCGTTGCACGGCGAAGCAGCGCGTACAGCAATATAGCTTTTCGTACAGTTCTGTGGTAACCAGAGGATTAATTATACAAGGCAATTGTTATTATATATATACATACATATTATATGTGAGAGAATTGCAGTCTTGTATCATTTATTTTACGTCTTTTTTGGTTTTTATGTTTTTATATATGTTTATATATATGTTTGAGAAAATCAAAGATGTAACGAAAAGAATTACAGATAAAGACTGGGATTATCAAGTGTATCAAATGCTATTTATGTACATATTTCCCTTGAATTTTCTTGTAACATAATCAGCTTTTTTTTTCGGAATACATCTTCAGTCATGAATCAAACTTGGCCGAAACTCAAATTCCATTTAGCCGAGATTCAAACCCGTTAACCGTTACAAGTCTTCCCGTGACACCGCTGGATGGCGCCAGACCAGTTCATCAGTGGCAACAACTGGTCTAGTAGATCAGCTACTCTATCCAAGTGTAACTCCAAGATCTCCGCTACGAGTCGCCACCATTTCTATCGAGTTGAGGTCGTAGTGCGGCTCAACAGCAGGTCAAACGGATTTTCACTTTGCAGGTAGTACGACTCTTTCTCCTTTTCAACTGTAGATTCATAAAAACCACCAAAAATATCATTAATAATAATTTATTACATATATGTGTTATAAGAAGATAAAACGACAATCGATTGTTTTCATCACTTTCAAGGTATAACGGATTATTCAAACGTCGATTCTTTTCTCCGATATCACCTACATTTACTCAGTTAATAACTTGAATTTGCTCAAAGGATAAGATAAGAATATTGCATTATTAGTTAACAGGGAACCATAATTCAAATGTTTACATATATAATCAGCTTAAAAATATTGCGTTGGTATATATAATACTCGTAAATTTTCATTCTCTGCAAAACTTACATTGATATGAAGAAATCACCATTTTTTTTACTATTATATTCTTATCTCTGAAATATATTTATGATTTAAGTTATATTTTTTCTTAAATGCTCGGGACTCTCGGGCCCACGTTGAGGAAAAATCAATGAACCAAGCCGAGTGAAATCAGTGTCTGTAATTAAGGCAACCGCCGGCAACACGCGCGTATCAATGCATGTGTACACCGCAATCACCAAATCCTATTATCTCGTTAATGTTGTGGAACGCGAATAAATAGAACGTGCGATCGGCTCATCGGGTGCGCATTATCATCATTAATCGAGCAACGCATCTACATCCCACACGTGCGTAGCGTTCGTTGCGAACCGTTTTACGTTTCTTTCCTACGTCCTAAATTCTTAACGGAAATGTGCGCAGGGAACACTCGTGGCGGTCGCATTTACAGAAACATCAGAATGATCCAAATATGACCGTTGCTCTGACAAAAATAGATAAATGTTTGTAATGTCCCCGCATAAGATGAATATGATCTTTAATCTCGGAGTTACCCGCCAACTCGCGGCTGGCGTTTCGTCGCAGGACACGGCGTGCCGTCGCCTTTGTCCGTGCAGAACCTGTTGACGATCTCGTCGTTCGGTGTCTTCAGATCGTACGCCCATCCCAACCAAGCCATCAAATTGATAAAGTGGGTCGTCAGATTGAGGCGGCCGTACTCCGAGGCCCTATAGTCCCAGGGGAAGCAGTGATGATAATTGTGCCAACCCTCGCCGATGGAGAAGACGGACACCGCGTAGTTTTCCGTCGCCTCGATACTCCTGAAACAAGAAGAAAGAGACGGAAGTTTTGCTGCTTGATCTGGTCGAAGCTATGCGGACTAATTTGTATCGGAATATCAAGCGGAACAGTACGCAGATTTCATCCGTTAAAGCGCTTTCGTGTAAAATTGACCGGTGACTGGAAAAATCAACGGTGCAAGTTGAGGAGTGTTAGTTACTCTTCCGTCTTTCGAGTACGTTTTCCATTCAAAATTCAATTCATCCGATCCCAATTTCTTGGTCCGACCGAGCCTCTTCTTTCAGTGTCAGTATGTGTGTGTGTGTGTGCTTTTTGAATTACTATACATCGATTTTTCCCTTGCGAAAATTGATGCACAGACATTACAATTCCGTTTGAAATTCACGGATGGGAAAGAGAGCTTTCTCTCGCGTCGAGTCTCGATACTTTCCTATTTCTATTTAAGCACGATCCGAACGCTGACCGACTTCCGACGGGTAATCCTGCAAACACGAACCCGAGAGATTACCTGTTGTACGGTCGATTGCCGAATATGTGAGCGACACTGTTGACGGAAAAGGTCGCATTCAATAGCCATATGTAGCGGATGAACATGCCGCCTATGCTTATCGTCCAGGTTTCGTTCCACGCGTAGACCGGTATCATAGGCGGCAAAATGAAGCACAACGGTAGCATAATCGCCTCGTAATACCTGCGACAAAGCACCCGTACTTAGGTGGTGTTTGCGTTCCTCTGTTACATCTCGCAAGTCGACCTGATTGCATCGATCAAAATAACGACGCAAATTACGACACGCGCGCTCAATTCCGTTCGCCGACCGACAGATTTGTTCGTGGTTTGCCTGTCTCTCTTTCGTAAACTGAATTTGCTTAATGCTTCTTATTCCGAAGCAAGGATGTCACGTTGCTTTGTTATTTCAGGCTCTTTGATAATTACGAAACGATCCGCGATATCATTACGATTGCGACTGGCTTGAATTAACGGGCCGAGTGAGACCATGAATAGCGTCTGATGTATGCTGACAGATTCAGACAGAGCTGATGAAATTCGCAATCATTACAAGTTGACTATTCAACTGTTCGTATTACGATACCATTACCGATCCATCCGGGTATCTCGGGTGTATCTCGCCCGGTACTCAAGTATTCGAATCTTTCCGAAATTATACATTATCTCCGAATATCCGGTTGTTGATTCTTATTATTTATTTGTATTTGCCTTTTAAATAGTTTCACATATAAAAATATTCCGATAACTTCAACAAAATATAGATACCTCTAATGTTGAGTTTAATGATAATTCAATTGAGAAATATTGAACTCACTTGTCAACGAAACGTATGACAGGATCGGCTAATATATCGCTCATGTCCACATGTTTACCGTACTCCTTGACCGCTGGATGATGCTTCATCATCAACCAGCCAACGTGAGAGAAGAAAAAACCGCGTTTAGCGTTATGCGGATCCGCGGAGGTGTCCGTATATCTGTGATGGGTTCGATGGACGCGTATCCATTTATATAGATGGGTCTGCAAAGAAATAATAATCCTCTCTCCAACAATGACGGCTAATTAAAAAATATTACCACACTAGTTACTATTGTACAATCACAGTGGCGATATTTCAGGATCTTACCATGCCGGCCATGCAGTAGAGAAATACGAGTAATATTTTGAGTGGTAGTTTGGCGCTGTAGCTTCTGTGCGCCCAAAGGCGGTGTGCGCCTGCTGTTATGCCGATACCGGCCAAATGTCCGTTTATTGCATCTAAACGCGAAAAATCAAACGATACTGAGGTCAACTTGGTATTAGATTCTTTCCAATGAACACGATATGTATTGGAGGAGATGCGAAGCTAGTTTGCGAAACTTTCTGAGCGTAGATTTCACTTTATTAAATGTTATATTAATTTTTTACATAACATTTGTGAAACTTTCCAACATATTTACTTTGTGTTAAATTAACATGGAAATTTCAATGGACGTTTGGGACATGTAAATTTAACACATTTCTTATTGTGTGTTTAATAGAATAGAATAATTTCTTTTCCTAGTTCATATAATTCAGAATATTATATACATATCGCCGAAGAGAATTGTAGTTAAAAATTAATTGGCAGAATGATGAATACATACAATATATCCAGGTCCAAAATTTGGCATCCTGATAATACTTGGCGAACATATAGAGGGACGCAACATGCAGTACGGCGATACCAATGATGTTGCGCCAAATTAATGGCTGTTTCGCCGGTATATGCTCTTTCGGCGGTTGATGCAGGATCGTATCATTTGCTGTCTGCGCTGATTTCCGGTCTTTACCATCTTCGTATTCGGTAATCGTCGAACTGTACATTGCTGAAGTAACATTTTTGTAGCTGCAGTAGTACCTTGCTCCGTTTATTTCATCCGCGCCGGTACGGTCCATTCTATTTGTCACAAGCGTGGAGACATATATAATACATCTCGGTGAGAGACTTTCGAAAAAATTCACGCTATCTCGAGAGAAACTACCGTGATAAATCGTGGTTCACAGTCTATTTGCCACGTCTTGTTGCGAGCGCGCATAGCCCGCTCTAGTTATAATTTGCTTGATTTTTCCGGACTCGAGCACCGTTATATTTCACGTTTAAATTTTTCTACATTAATCTAGAATGTAGATCGAACGCTGAAGGGGATAGAACGGGATAGAGATCGTAACTTTTCATCACGGGTTCGCTTGTTTTTCACGCGAGCGGATCAAACGATACAAATCGTCGGAAAGGTAAGAGCTTTCATTACGTTCCATTACGATTTTGTTAGATAGCGTTTATTATTATTATTTGCGAAAATTACACCGTGAACGAACGATTTGGGCAGGGAAGTTTTTGTGTCAGGTCTCCGGCAATCTCGTATTAACAAGCAAGCCATTGTAACTGCCGTTTCGACGACGCCCGATGTAATTATTCGCATTAGGCGACCGTTCAAATCAGCGGCGAGATGCTTCCCGTTACTCGTCAGCATGATCGGAACGCATTTTCCCGCTTGCGTGTGTGGGCGTTCCGCATTGGCGAGTTAAGTAAAACAAACAATAAATCTAGCATTCTCTCTCTCTCTCTCTATCTGAACGAAGTGAGTGAACCTCGGCATTCCCACCTTTTCCTCGCCTAGTCCGCCGCAAGTTCTTTGCCAAAGTGATCGTGCAACCGGTTTACTTCTCGTTAGCGTGAATCATCGGCATGCGTTTGACCGAATTCACTGCGAAAGTAAGAATGAATTATGAGTTAAATGTGCTACGTGTTGTGATGCTCTTATTGGTGTTTCAATACAGAGGTGCGTTTCTCTCGTTCCACGTGAAACGATCGCGACGATATGGACGATGTATGACAAGGAAATATACAACACATAAATTGTGATTTCGGCAAAACTCTCGAAGCGTCTTCTCAAACACAAGCAAAATCAACGTGAACGAACGATTTGGGCAGGGAACGAACGATTTGGGAGCCAATGCGGAACGCCCGCACACGCAAGCGGGAAAATGCGTTCCGATCATGCTGACGAGTAACGGGAAGCATCTCGCCGCTGATTTGAACGGTCGCCTAATGCGAATAATTACATCGGGCGTCGTCGAAACGGCAGTTACAATGGCTTGCTTGTTAATACGAGATTGCCGGAGACCTGACACAAAAACTTCCCTGCCCAAATCGTTCGTTCACGGTGTAATTTTCGCAAATAATAATAATAAACGCNACGTGTTTTCCTTTTGAGAGAAAAGTTATTACGTTGAACCAGATAAATACCGAGAAACGACTATTTTCTCATTGAAATAATTTCTACTAGCTTCTTTTTCTACTTATATTTAATGTAATTTAATTCGTATAATTACATTAAACTAGCGATAATGGGCGGTAGCGACAACGATTCGATAATGTTTCCGTGCGCGAAATCCATTTAGAGATTGATCGGCGACTGACGCCGACTTTCACTCTCGCCTAGTCCGCCGCGTGAGTCGCTTCGATCTTGCGAAACAAATCTTTTCTTCCTCCCTCTCTCTCTCTCTCTCTTGTATCGTATTCTTTCTTTAAATTATACTAGAAATTATTTGTTTCGCGAGATAGTGTTCGCAACAAATCTCGAACGATTCTTTATTTACTGCCTATAATTAATATCCATAACTTTCTTTATATATATATATATATATATATATATATATATTTCATTACATCATTGCTAAGTAAATGTTTATAATAAAATATTAAATATTAAAATTAAATATTTAATTATTAAAATATTAAATGTCAAATATTTATAATAAAAATTCTCGGCCTGTAACTGGCGTCCTGCACGCGATAAATTTATACACGTATTAAAAATCTAACTTCTAAATGTTTGCCCTTCGCGACGTATTTTTTCATACCAGTTTACAATTACCGTTTGCTCTTACGGATAACACACGCGTCGCGAGTCGAAAGTCCGTGTGTGACAATGAATTGCAAACCAATTCGGCCGATTAAATGACCGCCTGTGGAAACGTCGTTGTGACGCATGCATTTTTATTCGAATGAAGACAATTTGTTATAACAGCTACGTATTCAGTTACCGATCGATAGAAACTCGATTTGAAGTGCACGGTGAAAGTGCGCGTACGAAAACGTAAAATAAAATCTCGTCGCCGATTATTCACACGCTTCCTGCGGATCATTATATACGGGTATTCGTTATGCAACTCGGCTCTCAACGTGTTGCCATTCAGTACTGTAATCACGATTTAATCGCACAGCTGGTAACAAGTGTCCTATCAATTCCAATTAAAACGCTTACAGAGCTCCTTTTCGCAATGACGTCGCGAAACGGCAAGTGCAGAATCTGGGAAGTTTTCGGTTGTTTGTTAACATTCACTGATATTCATTTGCGTTTTATTACAGTTTTGCCGGCTACGGAACCGCTATTATGAGATTCTCGCGCGTAGAATGCAAGAACACTCCGAATGGATTCTTCTAGATGCTTGTCGTGATCCCGGGAGGGTCGCTGGTATCGGAGAGAAACGCTTATCAGTCCGATAATATTAGCCCTTTTATTAAAGGCGAGTGAGCGACGAAGTATCGAATTCGCACAGCATCCCCGTTCTCACAGGACCGCTGCTCTCTGCCTCGACTTTTTCCGCCGGAATTTAACCTTTGACGTTCACCAACCGATGTCGCGATTTCCGGGCCCGTTTTATTGCCTGGATCATAAGAATCCGCCGTCGCCGCCGCAATGACTCGTAATTAATATGCGTGAACCAGCCTTGGGGATTTCCAGCCGGTGTAAATGCGGATAATACGGCGTTGCTCCGGATTCACGGTTTACAACCCCCTTTCCGTAATCTCGCATTGAGCTTAACTCAACGCGGAAAATCGCGTTTGGTTCCGTAGTAAGCAAATGTGATTGCGCAAGCGGCCGTAAAGTTGTTCGTGCTCACACATCTCTACGTAACGCAATACTTAACAAACGCGAGATTTATCAGTGCTGTATCCGATATAAATAGGCTATTTTTATATCCACGTGCCAGTTAGTAGCCGGCTACTCACACTCACCGGTTACTGCTGGAGTATCCGGTTACACGGGTATCCGAGTACTCATTATTTCCTTTCACACTCGAGATTAAATATTTTTATAAAACGGATCCGGAATTGACTATCGCTGATAGTTATGAGGAAGTTGTTTGCGAAGTATTTCTCAAGGTACGAAATATCGTTCTTTTGCATGTAGACGTGCACGGAGAAAGCAAATTTTGCTAGAACAGCAAATGTTTGTCGATATGGTGACAGCAAAAAGATTTGTTCAAACAACAGAAAGATTTGTCAAGAGCATTAATTGTCCGTATATCCACTAAATAGCGATTAACACTCTCAACAAATCTTTCGGCTGTCCAAACAAATTTTTTGCTGTCTAAACAAATGTTTCTTCGCTGTCACTATGCTGACAAACATTTGCTGTTCTAGCGAAATGTCGAAACTTTCAGCCATGTTACCTCCGTTCCTCCCGTTGGGTCCACGTGCAATCCGTGGAATAATATTATTTGTCCTCCAACTTCGAGTTCTCCGATGCAATTCTGGACGTGCTCCGATTTAAGAATTTCAATGGAATTTATTTATTTATCTTGGACTTGTCCGAATGAAATCTTACTTATAAATCATTTATAGAAAAACTGCACGCACGCATGCAAACGTACGTGTGTGCGAATAACGAGTAGCCGCCCACGGTACTTCGATATATTTTCACCGTCGAGCGGAACAGCGCGATATAAATCACGAGCACGTATACGTGTGTTGTTTCTACGTGAGGAGGGTAAAAGTTTCCGCTGTTAACTGCGAAATTCGAGTTCACATCATCGTTCACAATCGAAGGGCCGCGCCTTTTGAGCGATTAATGGTAACTGTTGCGTGCCTGCTGTACTTACTGCGAGCGGATCGATGCAAGCAAACGCCAGTCCGGGGAAGTTATCGGACAAACTGGATGGAACAGTTACTACAGTGAGTATCTACTTGCGCACTGCATTACACCAGTTTGAAAACGTCTCGCGAGGCGGCAGCTCAGCGTTTATAAGGGATCCCATAACGTCCGGATATCGCTTAAGAATCTATCGTACACGGGTGGAAGGAGAACGTTCGGGCGCCACGATTCGCGGGGCGAAATGGTTGCAGATGAAGACATCTCGCCTGTCAACCCTGTTCCTCTCTTCTCATCCCCTCCATCGAAACCTTTCGCTCCTATGTGCCTCGTTCCGGCTTTCTATCTCTCCTTTCCCCCGATTTCTATAAAACGTTCAATGTTGTGTCTCTCCTTTTTTTTTTGTAACGTTGACAAATCGCTCGTTCGTGTCAGTCCCCGAATCGGGATTTTAGCCCTATTTTAAGTCTAATGCAGTTCTACATTAAATGTTCAAAAGTCTTCTTTGTGTTTGGTACTTTGAATGGGGAAGTTATTGCTTTTTTTCTCCATTCGAAGACTGAATGTGGAACTGAAATGTTGCGGCCGGTGTGAACGAACTTACTGAAGGTAGACGATAGATTGATAGAAACTACGATAATGGCGCAGCTTGCGTAGTGTGAGAGCAGTAAAATGGACTTCATAGAGTAAAACAAGCAGCCAGGCTTTTCTACTTAGAAATCTCGCCAGAAATATATAACTATACCCATGTGTAATGTACCGAATCACTTTATAATATAGTAATATAAATGCTCACTTTACTTAGCCGCTCAACCATTGAACTTTCATTTCGTTTCAGGACCACTTGCTTCTTATATGTCGCACGTTATATCGCACGGAAAAATTCATTTGTGCACTACGCAACTACTCGTCGGGTATTCGATTGTTCAATTCCACCCTTGTTTATAAGCGTCACGCTTCGGTAAAGTTACCAAATATTCAATGTGACACAAAGCGGCGCAATTATCGATTGGCAAGCGAGGAAAGATCAACGAGTTTAAGCATATTCTGCATTTAAACCTGTGCACACGATTTTGCAAGCACAATGTTGACACACGAGGCTGATATTTCTCAACTGCATTATTATTTGTAGTTAGGCAGACTTTCACATTGGCAACGATCTATCAGACTATTCGTTCGGACACCGGCAATCCTAGGTAGTTATTTTATATTATTTTCCTAACCTGCCGACTTCTCAGCGGGACCCATAGAGTTTCATAGGCGCGACCGTGGTGGAATAGTTTCGCTTTATTCAAAGGAGATATCATCTATCACTTTCTCATGTTTAAAATATGGAGAACTTTCACAGGCTAGTACGTACGAGACCGCTTACGCTTTAAGTACTTGCGATCGCTGCTCCTGCTCATAAGGAGATTACACGAAGTAGTAAACGCAGAATCTGAACCAAATTTTGACAGTTTATACGGGCCACTTCTGAGTATATCTCCTAAAATAAATTTAAAACATTAAGTGTAGATAGCCAGCCATTGAAAAATTATTAACTAAAAAAATGTTAGTCTCCGACACATAGGATGTTCTAATCGATCGCTGTAAGTAAACATAGAGAGAAACCTTAGAAAAATTTATCGCATTTTGCAAATGCATGGATGCACCAATGTGCAATGTTTAATATTAGTAATCGATTTTTCTTATAAACGTCTCTCAGACATAATATGAATCAGAGGAAGACAGGAAATCCATAATGAACGTAGATTTCACTCGATCAATCTGATCTTTCATTTTTCCTTGAACTTCGCCTTCGCTCAGATCCGGATATGCGTGTTGTTCGCGTTACAAAACACGTAATAGCGATGAAAAAACAAATACGCAATTGAAGTTGTATCCGAATAATGTAGACTTAATATACGGTATGTTACTCAAATCAAGAATGCAAATAAAAAATATACATTTAAATACATAGGATTGGAAATACCGCGTTATTATCTTTCACATCCAACTCATTCGTACTAGAAAGCACGCATTGCTGCGCCTTTTGCTGTAATCTTTTTTACGGATAAAGAGTCACGTAAAGAGTATTAAAATATCGTGGTTTGGACATAGACAAGTTGATATGCTATGTTGCGTAAGATTGCGCCACATAGATACAAAATACAATAATGTCCAAGGAAAGTTAGGTCATCATTAATCCTGTTCTAGTGTCTATGATTTGGAAAACGACATAAATTTAGAAAAAACACAACAGGGAGAGCGAATTCTAATTCGAGAAAAATGTCAGGTAATATTATTGACGTTGGCGAGGTTGTCACGTTAAAATTAATTAATTTCTTATTAACTATTGCGAATTTTGCAAAATGGTACATGACTTTCCTATTTAGTTTAATTCGTTCTACTTACACATAGTCATTATGTGCGGGAGAATTATTCTTGTATAATTTGTTTTATGCTTTTTTTTAGTTTTTCTTGTGTTTTTATACACATGTTTGAGAAAAGAAAAAAGTAATGAAAAGAATTACAAGTAAAAGAAATCATAGTATCAAATGTTGTCTGTGTATTTTATTTGAATCGCCTCGTAGCCTATTCAGCTGTTTTTCTTGCTGGAAAACACCTTCGGCCAAGGATCAAACTCTACTTAGCCGAAACTCAAATTCCACTTAGTCGGGATTCAAACCCGTTAAGCGTAACGAGTCTTCCCGCGACACCGCTGAATGGCGCCAGGCCAGTTCGTCGTACAACTGGTCTAGTAGATCAGCTACTATATCCAAGTATAATTTCAAGATCTCCTCTGGCGAGTCACCGCCATTTCTACCGATAAGTCGAGGTCGTAGTACAACTCAACAGCAGGTCAAACGGATTTTCACTTTGCAAGTAGTACGACTCTTCCTTTTTTTCAGCCGCATTTATAAATCAAATATTATTAATAAAAATAATTTATTATGGGTAGTATTATAAGAAGATAGAAAAATAATCGATTATTTTCATCATTTTCGAAATATATAATGGATTATTTTGACAACAAACTTTTTCTCTAATATTATCTACGTTTACTCGATTCGTAACTTGGGTTTACTCAAAGGGTAAGATAACAATATTATGTTATCAGTCATCAATCAACCATAATTAACATGTTTATAATCTTAATCAATACTTAAAAGTACTGCGTTGGTAATACTTATGAATTTCTACTCTAAGCAAAGGCTATCGATATGAAGAAATTAACATGCTTTTATTCAAAATATATTCGTATATTGTATTACAAAGAATTATGACGCTTTCGGTGTAACACTTATGCGACAAAGTTGAAATGATTTCGATTCCTTCGATGAATGTTGTAAAGGAAGAAATCTCCTCATTTTAAGGGCACAGTATCGACAGAAGGTGTGGTATTAGCTGAGGTAAAAAATCGAGTACTTTGTGGATACGTGAGCCTTCCACAAACACAGACAGGTGAGATAACACTCGATCGGAAAAATAGAGAAAAATAGCGCGATTTAATATTCTCGCTCCTGACGCGCCTGATTCCTCCTTTAACGAAAAAGTATTCCTACAGTCGGAACATCGAAGAAATGTGTCACGCTCAATCGAACGGTTCGCGCGAAATTAATGAAATATCTTAGCAACAGCAACACCAGCAGCCGCTTCAATATCCGTTCCACTGCTCGCAATTGCACCGGTGGCACGTGGCGTGCCAACTACGCGCGTTTCTTCGAGGGTCGACAAATTGCGGAGACTTCCCTTCTTCCTCTTCATCCCCCTTTTTCCACGGCACGACACTTATAGAGAATTAATAGCAGCTTTTATTGCAAGTTCTCGAAGTAACTTGGTGGAATTGCCGAAAAAAGTTCAAGTCGATCTATGACGATGGCAACGCAGGCGCAAACGTGCCGTTCCCATGGCGCCGTTGCTATACGGTTAGGTAATGTTGGATTAGACACTACACCGTTTCCCAACCAACCCTCTCCGGGTAACGTTCAGTACACCCTAAACCATCGTCGCGGTTGGAAGGTCTCTAGCACCTACACTCACGCACGTGTGCATACACACACGCAGCATACAAGGGAAAGAGAGAGTGAGTGAGTGAGTGAGTGAGTGAGAGATAGATACATAACACACGTACTCGCACACAAAGGAGCACACACGCGGTATCGTACACACATGCAACTGAGCGAAAACGCGTGGCTATTTACCCACTGTTTACGATACATCCTGTCCGGCTCGTATCCGGCTCGAGTCTCGTTTATTTATTCAGCCAATTCTACTCCACCTGCCCTTCCGTCGAGAATTTTCGTTTGTCGCGTACGTTCTGATATATTCGTTTATCGTCGTTATCGTCGTCGTGTGGTCGTGTGATCGTGCTCGCTTATCGTCGTCGTCTTCGTCATTGTCTCCTTAGCCACGATTAAACTCACCGGTCACCTATTATTATCCCCGATAACGAAATATTAATTCATATGTCATAGCATTAATCGTCGCTTCGTTTCACGGATGAAGTCTCGCCACTCTCGTCACTCCTGCTCTCTCTTTACGCTCCCTTGAAACACCAGCCGGGCTGAGTATTTTTACCGAAGGACCATCCCCCCGACTCTTCGTCCTCATCGGCGTGGAGCTTAAAATCCGGACTGCGTGCAACCGGGCACAGTGTCGTGGGAAACAAAAGTGGAGGGTGGTGTGTTTACCGTGGTGACGACGAGGGTATTATCTTGACAGAACCGAAACTGGTCAGGTCAGTAACACGGGGTGAGTCGAGTTACTTGGTCTCTCCGTTACCGCTCTCATGCCCGATTAAGTTTAACTCCAGAATGCACA
Organism: Dinoponera quadriceps; assembly: GCF_001313825.1. Lineage (NCBI taxonomy): Eukaryota > Metazoa > Arthropoda > Insecta > Hymenoptera > Formicidae > Dinoponera > Dinoponera quadriceps. The sequence continues at coordinate 114,154 of NW_014559826.1, forward strand.
GGGGAGATCCCTCCGTGAGATTGTGGTATTTACTTTTCCTCGTATTCCCCGATATCTCCGATTGAATGTCTCTTTCCTTCCTTCTCTCCTTCCTTCCTTCCTTCCTTCCTCTCGGTAATTCTTGAGCAAATCTTGAACCATCCTCTTTCCGATAGATTATCCTTTTTCCGATTAGAATTTGCCATAATCGCCCTTTTGTTATTACTCGAGCCTCTCGCAAACTTTCGGGCTGCCGTGTGCATTTCAGAACTAATTTTGTACATTCGTCTTTCCTCTCGCATAATCTCGACGTCAAGACAGATTTCGCCTCTGTACGTAGTTTGTACCATGAAAATTGAATTCCAAGGGATATAAAGCTGAGAGCACTTTGTTATTTTTCTGTTCTTTTTTGTCCGAGCTTCAAGAATCGCGGCAATTCTTCTCAAATGTTCGGGAGATCGCGGGGCATTTTGCAGGAAGCTCCTCGTGAAGGACGCGCCGTAAATCTCGCCGGAACTTGTAAATAATACGCTTCCTCTTATTTTATTCGTCGGAAGCCGAAAAAGTTTGACGATTTTCCGAAAGTTTCCCGTGTAACTTTCGACACGCCGCGACCTCTTCGAAATCATACTTTTGGCGCGAACGTAATCAAAGTTGGTATCCTTGCGGACATCACTAGCTCCTTCCCGCGCTATGAAAAGGATTGCCGTTACGGAGAAATGGGAAATTCTTCCAAGGTTTTTGAAGCATGCCTCGGCCCGGGACGTTGAAAAAAAAAGTCGATCATTCCAAACGAATGAAATCAATGCCCGCAATTAAAGTGACCATCACGGCACGGTACACGCGCATACCAACGTATGTGTGTGTGTGTGTGCGTGTACATCGCAATCACCAAATCCTTCGGTTATCTCGTGATGTTGTGAAAACGCGGAAATAAATCAAACGCGCGACTCATCGGGCGCGCATTATCATCATTAATCATGGGACGCACCTGTATAGCCCACATGTGCATCGCACAGTCGTGCTAAAATAGCTGCGCAACTTTTTTCTACGTCCTACATTCTCAACGGAAACGTGAACGCGCCGCGGAATGCAGGGAACGCGTGCGCGCTTGTTCTCTCGCGGCGGCCACATTTACAGAAACATTAGGATGATCGATACACGACGGTTGCTATGACAAAAATAGACAAATGTTCGTAATGTGTCGCATAGGGTAAATATGTTCGGGCCATTATATACCGCCCCCTCCGTCTATAGATGTCACAGATACATGGGCATGTAATATGTATACATACATACATATATATATATATATGTATATATATATATATATATATATACATATATATATATGTGTGTGTGTGTGTGTGTGTGTGTGTGTGTTGTATAAGCATATGCGCGTATAAGGCTGCGTGACGAGCGACACGGGCAAGTCGCGCAGGCGCTACCTGTAGACTCCGCGGAATACGCGATGATAAATACTAAATTTAACCCCCGGGCGGAGGGGGAGAGACCGGCGCGACGTCAGGCTATCCGGGGGATCGATAACACTTTTCTGGCGTCTCTCGTTCTTTTTTTATCGGCAAAACGTGACTTCGCGTATGTAGGACGTTTATATAAATCGTTGACCGCAGAGGTCACCGAGGCGTGCGGCCCCCGCGTGTGCGATACATCTCCGATAGGGGGTCGTGCGATAAAGCGTTTATTAAAATTCTACGGCGCTTGAAATACCGCAGACATCAGACCAAGGCCGGGGGAAATTCGTGCCTCGAGTCGGGAGACACGGCGGAAAATATTAACCCCCTATCAACCGAGGGTGACGGAAAAAAACCAGTTTCAGATGAGGTTTTTTTAAGAACTCAATCGTGATTTCGTTTCTTTTCTCCTTTCCTTTAATTAATAACGCGAAATACTGCGCCCATTCTACTAAGTAATTAAAGCTCTCATTACCGTTTTACAGAACCGAGCGGTTAAATGTTAAAGTTGCATGCATAGCCGCAAATAAATACAATGGAATTAAATGCATTAAATTAACAGCAGGTCTTAACAATGGATCAAAACGATTGAGGTTCGCGATCCACAATGTCGTTCGTTATGCTTTTCAAACTCGCTTGTACAAACGTAAAGCATTCGGCAGATATTATGTGTTATTTATCATATTTATTTGTAACAGTTAATTAATTAATCGTGACAATATTTGTAACTTCTCACATACGCTGATTGCACGATGGAAAACTCTACCTCTGGACTACCTTGTGTTGTTTATCGATTGCGCTTATGAAAGTATACTTTCAAGTGTCAGTTTAGGTTTTCCATTACGTTCTATGCGTTTCACGCATGAGTGAAAGCGATGATATAAACGTGTCCCGCAAACATAATTAAGCAATGCGCGTTACCCACGAAAGTTCAGACGGATAATGCGCTCGTCAAAGGAGCGACGATAATATTCGGCTCGAAATAATATAATCCGCCGTGTTCCGTATTGCTCTCTTGTTTGCTCGAGACATCACAGCGATCACGCGTGGAAGGCAACTGTAAACGTTGCGCTATTTATTTTGTGCTCAAAGAAAGAAAGAAAGAACAGTCGAGCAGTTGGCTGGGGAGACGGAAGACCAACAAACATTACGTTGCTCGCATTCCTGCTCAAACGGGAAGAAAATAGAATCTTATTCGATTAAGAATCATATCTAATCGAATCTGAAAAAAATAGTCGAAAATAATCAAATCTAATAAGAATGACGATGAAAATCTGCAAGTGAATATGAATGTACTGAGTCGTGGTCGAAATGTCCGCTTCGATTTTTCCTCTTCGACGGCAAACTAGCTGTCTAGAATAAAGGTACGCGAATACGACTATTGGCGAAGAATCGTAAACAGCAACGACAGATGTTTACTCGATTTATGAATGACCTGCTGCGCCACCGAAAGCGATAAAAGTGAAATTTGGCTGAAAAGCGAATCGGATTTTTTGATCGACCCAATGTATGATATAATGACGTATGGTAATGATGGATTAATGGAAGTTTGCATTTGAATGCTTGCTTTTGAACAAATCTTTGAAAATTCTTAAAACGACACATCGATGTATTGTCGCGACGAACTCGCGAGTCACAAGATAATCACGCTTATCGACTCGACATAAGCTAAATGAGCAACTCGAGATCAGTGTACTCCTTTCCTTTTCTTCTTCCTCTTTTTTTTTTTTTACTTGAGACCACCTATAATCTCGAAGTTACCCGCCAACTCGCGGCTGGCGTTTCGTCGCGGGACACGGCGTGCCGTCGCCTTTGTCCGTGCAGAACCTGTTAATGATCTCGTCGTTCGGTGTCTTCAGATCGTACGCCCATCCCAACCGGGCCATAAAATTAATAAAGTGGGTCGTCAGATTAAAACGGCCGTACTCCGAGGCCTTATAGTCCCATGGGAAGCAGTGATGATAATTGTGCCAACCCTCGCCGATGGAAAAGACGGACACCATGAAGTTTTCCGTCGGCTCGATATTTCTGGAACAAGAAGGAAGGGAGGGAAGTTTCACTTGATCCGGGCGGACTACGCGAACCAAGTTCTGCCGGAATCTCATGCAACAGATTATTCAAGCGGAACAACGCGGCTTACAGCTTCCATCTATTAAAGCGCCTTCGTATAAAACTCGCTTAGGTAAATTTACCGCTTCAAGGGCGACGCCTCTTCACGTGCTCGCGCATTTTGACCGAAAAGAATCTACCCTCGCATTCCTTGCGACAGGATGAGAGTATACGTTTTTCGCGAGTCTCGATTCGCGTTGAATCGGAACGGCCGTGTTCGCAAGTAAGATCGCGCACTTTTATCCGTAATATTCTGTCCGATTTATCGCGTTATGAGAAACTTAGAACTACCAGAATCTCTGAAGGGTTTGAGCTCGCAATTTTACGTCGCCCGAAATCTCCGGATGATACCAAATGTTTTGCCGTTTGCAACAAGAATAAATGGATTGTGTTAGGATCGGATTCGAGCTGGAAAACCGCTCGCTCTTGAAAAAAGTATTGCGCTCGCTCGCAAGATTAATCACCTCTGGGTGACCGGAAAAGTTACTGGAGCAAATTGAGGCGTGCGAGTTACTCTTTCGAGAGTGTTTTTCATTCAAAACTAAATGCATCCTCCAATTTCCTGGACCAACCGCGCTTCTTTATCAAGTGTGTGCGCGCGCGTGTGTGCATATATGAATGTGTTCTTCGATTGTAAATCGATTTTGCTCTCGCGAAAAACGCGGCAGGCGTTATAATTTTGTTCGAAATCCTCACAATGGAAGGGCACAACACGCGGCGAGCTTTCTCTCTATCGAGACTCACGATTTATATCTGAGCGCAATCCGAACGTTGGCGCCGGCCGATTCCGATGGTAATCGTGCAAACGTGAACCCAAGAGATTACCTGTTGTACGGTCGATAGCCGAACATGTGAGCGAAACTGTTGACGGCAAAAGTCGCGTTCAACAGCCATACGTAGCGGACGATCACGCCGGCTATGCTTATCTCCCAGCTCTCGTTCCACACGTAGACCGGTATCAAGGGCGGTAAAATGAAGCACAAGGCTGGCATGATCGCCTCGTAATATCTGCAATAAAATACTTGTAAATGACAAACACGCGGATGGTGCGTTTAATATCGCCTATCGAATGTTGCCTTCCTCCTTTCACGGCAAGCAGATGAGCCGAGTGAAATCAGTGAAAAAAATCATTGCCACACACGCGCGATCGAACCTGTTGTTGTGTTCTGCCCAGGACAACTGAGTTACAGAAATACCCGGGTTTATATTGGCAGCATTAATTCATATTTTCTGAAGTAAAGTTTGCGCTTTATCCATGACACACTTGAGAAATATTGAACTCACTTGTCGACGAAACGTATGACAGGGTCGGCTGAGATATCGCTCATGTCCACGTGTTTACCGTACTCCTTGACCGCTGGATGATGTTTCATCATCACCCAGCCAACGTGAGAGAAGAAAAAACCGCGTTTAGCGTTATGCGGATCCGCGGAGGTGTCCGTATACCTGTGATGGGTACGATGGACGCGTATCCATTTATATAGATGGGTCTGCAAAGAGATAATCCTCTCTCTAACAACGACGACTAATTAAATATTACCTCACTAGTTACTATCGTATAATCACAGTGGCGATATTTCAGGATCTTACCATGCCGGCCATGCAGTAGAGAAATACGAGTAATATCTTGAGTGGTAGTTTGGCGCTGTAGCTTTTGTGCGCCCAAAGACGATGCGCGCCCGCTGTTATGCCGATACCGGCCAAATGTCCATTTGTTAAATCTGAACGCGAAAAGTCGAATGATATTGAAGTGAATTTTGCAAATGTTTCTTTCCATCGAACACGGAGATATGTATGGAAGGATGTAGGGATGCAAAATTAGCCTGTGAACTTTGTGAGCGTAAATATCTCACTTATTATGTGCGAGAAAGTGAGGAGGGTAAAAGCCTCGTTAATCTTCGATTTTGGAGCGGATAAAAATTAAAAGGGACTAAAAGCCGAAGAACTTTCTTCTTTTGTAAACACCAAATGGTCGCGTTCGCGCTGCTTTCCTTTATTCAATTATGAAAATAATTACATATATTCTATTTTATGGAATTTCGTCCCCTAGTTTGTGCAATTAAGATATAGGAGGGATTTATCGTAGAATTATGGCGGAAAGTTAATACATACAATATACCCAGGTCCAAAATTTGATCTTCCGTATATTCGTGACGAACAGATAGAGGGCCAAGACATGCAGTATGGCGATAACAATGATGTTGCGCCAAATTAATGGCTGCTCCGCCGGTACATGCTCTTTCGGCGGCTGATAGAGAATCGAATCCGTGCCGTTTTCCGTTCCCGGCTGCGCCGACTTTCGACCTTTATTGTCCTCGTATTCGGTTATCGTCGAACTGTACATTGCTGAAAACAAAATGTTTGCGACCATACTACGTTTGTTTATTTCGTCCGCGCAGCCGGCCTATTTGTCACGCACGCGTTTGGAAATATCCCGGCCGGAGGGCTTCCGGAGGAAAAAAAATTCACCCTATCTCGAAGGAAACTACCACGATAAATCACGCGGTCTGTGGTCAATTTGCCACGTCTCCTTGCGCCCGCGAGCCATAATTTGCGTGATTTTTCTGGACTCGAACATCTATTTCCCGTTCGAATTTTTCTACGTTCGTTCATCCACACGGATCCGAGCAGAATCGAAGGGGATGGAAATCGTAACTTTTCGCCACGGGTTCGCTTGTTTTTCTCGCGCGAGAGAATCAAACGATACAAATGGCTGGCAAGGGTAAAAGCTTCTATTACGTTCCATTACGATTTCGTTAGATGGCGTAATATTATTTGGGAAAATTACACGAACAGACGAACGGACGTTTTCGGTCTCATTACAGGACAATCTCGTGTTAACAAGCAGCCATTGTTAGCCGTAATTGCACCGCCGTCTCGACAGTACCCGATATAATTATCCGCATTAGACGATAACGTCTGAATAAGCGGCGAGATGCTTCCTGTTACGCGTCAGCGATCGGAAAGCATTTTCTCGTGTTCGCGTGCGTTCGCATACGCGTTCCGCATTGGCGAGTTGATTAAAATGAACAATAATTCTGACATCCTCGGCTTTCTCTCTCTCTCTCTTTTTATCTATCTATCTAGGCGAGGTGAATGGCACTTCCACCTGCATAGAACGCAAGTTCTTGGCCAAGGCGATTGTACACGGCGGACCAAACCGGTTTGCGAATGTCGACATGCATTTGACCGAGTTCACAGCGAAAGTAAGAATGAATTATCAGTTAAAGGTACTGCATGCCCTCCGGCGTCACGCCGCCGCCGAGCGTTTCTCCCGTTCCGCACGAAACGATCGTGACGATAGACGATGGACGACAAGAAAATATACAGGTACATGTTGTGATTTCGGAGAAATTCTTCAAGCACACCTTCTCAAATCCCACGAGCAAAATCAACGGAACGGTGATCCCTCCTTTTGGAAGCAATTTATTGATTTGCGTTGAAACAACGTGAATTCGAGAAGCGACGATTTTCCACCAAATTCTCTTTATCTCGCGCTATTTCACTGCTAAATATATATTTAAAATGAACCCTCTTTCTCTCTCTCTCTCTCTCGGTACGCAACTGCGCGCCTCCTTTTACAAAGCATACGTATTAGAGATCTACTTATATCAATGTTTACCCCTCCCGATGTATTTTTCGCTTACAATTGTCATTCACCTTTACGGATAATACGCGTAAGCGGCGTCAAACAAAGGTCCGCTTGTGACAATGAACCGTAAATCGATTCCGATTCGCTCGATTAAACAACCGCTTGTGGAAACACCTGTGGCGGATGCATTTTTATTCGAATGAAGGCAATTTGTTATAACGGCTACGTGTTCAATTTCCGATCGATAGGGACACTCGATTGAAGTGCTGCACGGTGAAAGTGTGCGTGCAAAAAGCATATGAAACCTTCTTCCGCGACGATTATTCGCCGCCCGCGGTTATACGGATGTTCGCCACGCAACGCGGCTCGTGTCGCGATTAACGCAAGTAGCAACTATAATCACAATCTGATCACACAGCTGGTAATAACAAATGCGGTCATCAATTTCAATCGAAGCACTTACAACCGGGGAGCTATTTTTCGCAACAAAAGCCGCGAAACGGTTCTTTTGTGAATACGTAATCCGATGAGTAACACCGACTCTACTCGTGTCGATGTCCGTTTGTATTTTATTACAGTTTTAGTTTAGTTAACCGCCGCTACGACGAGACTTCTCCCCGAGTAGATTTTTCCGGCTGCTTATCGCGATTCGAGAAAGGGCGGAGAGGAAACGCTTATCGGTCCGGCAATATCAGCATTTATTAAAGGCGAGCGCAAAAACGCGAGCGAGCGACGAGAGCGATCGAATTCGCATATTCTCGCAGGACTCCGCTACTCCCCCCGTCACGAATTTTCCGTCGTGGTAACCTTCAACCGTTTGCCGACCGATTGTTTACGCTCACGTTTTATTAAAGTTTCGCTGGGGCATATCTCATATCTTCCTCCTTCGATCTTCGCGGGGTCTCCTTCCCTTTCCCGCCCAACGTGTACCTTGGCTTCTCATCTCTTAACGCTCATTCGATCTGAGCTGAGACCTTAATCTACCTGCGAGAGATCAAGCGACGACGTAACTCACGTCCAAAGACGTCCTCAGAGAGCGGAGGACTCGTCCATTGCAACCAGCTCGAGCGGCGTAATTCGCATGATCGCGGCGTCTTCGTCGTCAACATTTTGTCCTCGCCGGGCCATGCTTTATTCGCGGCCGCTCCCTGTTTCAAGCGGGCGACCCGGCTGTGATTTACGGCATAATAGCGGAAAATGGGCGCACTCTCCGTAAAACGCGGTCGCGATTTCCCCGGCCGTTTTGTCGCGTCCAGATCGTAAGGATCCGCGCGCCGCCACAATGACTTACGTTAATATGTATGAACCGGCCGAGGGATTTCCAGCCGGTGTAAATGCGGATAATGCGCCGCTATCGCTGCCGCGTGCATTGCTCTGGATTTCGTGGTTTACAACCCCCTTCCCTGTAATTCCGCCTCGAGCTTAACCCAACGAAAACGCGAACGGTAAATCGCGTTCGGTTACCGAAGCGGCAAGTAAGAAAGTGCAGCGATTGTGCAAGCGGCCGTAAAGTGTAGTGCGCGCACACGTCTCCGCGCGAAGTAATATCGCTTAACGATGCGGAATTTACTAGCGCTGCTCGGTATACATTTTTATAATCACGCGCCAGTTAATAGCTGGCTGGCTGCTACTTTAATTCACCGGTACTGGAGTATCCAGTCACACGGGTGTCCCGTAGTATCCAAACTCGCGAATATTCACGTATGGAAAATTGAACATTTTTATAAAATGGAATATTTTTCTGCGTAATTATATTTTCATCGTTATCCTGTGTATGAAAGTATGAAAGTAAGGTCGACGAGAAGTGAGTATTTTGCGAAATATTTTATGCGTCTGACGGACATATTCTATAATATCAAGAAACGAAAAATTAAATATTATAATGTATAATAAAGTGTCAAGTTAAATTGAAAAATTTAAATATTAAATTTAGATATTTTGCAAAATTTCTATTTTTGGTTTTCTTTCTATTGAATTTTCTAATTTTAATTCTACTACCTGTAGTCAGGCGTGATGACTTCTCTCACATGCTCGCGGTGTGCACGTTGATTACGCACAGGCGTCTTTGTTTCGCCTTGCTTTAACCCTTTGCACTCGAGGGCTCCAGAGCGGAGCCATTTAAAATTTGTCTTCAAACTCGAGGGCTCCGCTATGGAGACAATGCAAATCATTTTCAGTTCGTAACATAAGGACAAAGACAAATCGTAAAAACTATTGTGTATAAGATATTCCGCTCTTGCTATTTGCATTTGAGTTTGAAGAGTTTGAAGACAAATTTTAAATGGCTCCGCTCCGGAGCCCTCGAATGCAAAGGGTTAATATTCTTATAAATAGGACGACTTAGAAAAATAATAAGAAGCAGTAAGAAGAATAAATAATCGGATATTTTCGAGTAATACCCGATTAATAGCCGAGAGTACACCTGAAATTGACATCTCTAATAATTACTGGCACGTTGCTTGCAAGGTGTTTTTCAAGATACGAAATATTGTTCTTTCGCCGTGGACGTGTTCCTTCCTCACTCCTAAGGAGGGATGACGTGGTAGAATCTTTGACATATCGGGTCGGTAGATCGATAAGTTCGACGGGAGCCCCGTCAAAGTTACGACCTGATAAGAGGAAAATCATGCCAGCGGCTCATTCCGAAAGTATTTCTATTTGCGTCGATTGTGACGTAACTGGGTCGATGTTGGAACTTATACTCGATAAGTAATGCTATTGCTTCTGCATCACTCTCTGCGTTCTGATTATGTTCTGAAGGCGTGTCTACCCCTTGCCTTCCGGTGAACGCAGACACGGTGTATTGACAGGATCAAGATCGCCCTCGAGTTCTCTCCGCCTCGCAAAAGTTACGTACAAACACGAGAATTCTTCAGATGTCTTGGAATAGTTGACACACACACACGCGTATGTGTTCTTTTCGTGCCGTTCGGACACGTGTAATTATGTAACACGTGCACAATACTCGCGAGGCCTTTATTGCTGCGCCCGCTTTGACAATCTCGGCTGCTGTGCATACGCCGAAAAGGCTTTGTGTAGGACTGGCAACGTCGGTGTCGGAAATTTGGTGAGTGGTGTTCCGGGCGAACATTCGCCGAGAGCGTCAGAGCATTGTAATCCACCTAATTCACGGTGATATGCTTTATGACACAAGCCGATTCCCGAAATAGAAAGCCGATCGTTATAATCCTGTTTCACGATCCCGACGATACTTTGAGCCGCGCTATTTGATCAGACATTTCAAAAAGTTACTTCATTAATGAATCACTGTGCGCACGGTGTTAATGACGCGCATCGATGCAAAATGCAACGAAATTGCGACAAAGCTGGCCCGAATATGCCGAAACTTTCGGCCGTGTTACCGTTTCCGCGTGTCGGACGGACACAATGTAACGCGAACTGGTAATCCCGAACTTCTTCATTCCAATTTTACGCGCGCCAAAATAAACTTGCTTCGACAATATCATAAAAAGTAACAGGATAAATTAATATCGTAAGTAAGAAAATAATGCTATTTGTTCCCTAACTTTCCGAGTTTCCCCCAATGCGATTCTCGATGCGCTCTAATTTAAGAAATTCTAAAGGATTTATACATCTCGAACTTGTCGGAATGAAATCCTACTTATAAATCATTTATAACAAAATTGCGCTCGCGCTTGTGCGCACGTGTGTGCGAGTAACGAGTGTTGCATGTAGCACCGCACGATATTTTCACAGTTGAGCGGAAACGGCGCGATATAAATCACGAGCACGGATACGGTGTTATTTCCACGTAAGAGTAAAAGTTGCCGCTGTTAACTTCGGAATTCGAATTCACATCGCCGTGCACGATCGAAGGGCGCTTCTGACCGATTAATGGTAACTGTTGCGCGCCTGCTGTACTTACTGCGATCGATGTACACGCAAATGTCAGCCCCGGAAAAGCTATCGGGATAAACTAGACCGAACGGTGGCTACGCGAGTATCTACGCGCGCACCGCATTACTTCCCGCCGAATCCGCTTGAAAACGTCTCGCGAGACAGCGCGCGGCGGCGCGATGTTTATAAAGAGTCCCATAACGCACGAGGGTATCGCTTAAGAATCAGCTGCCGCACACGGTGGGAGAAGAACGTCCGTGGGGCATTACGATTCGCGAAGCGAAATTGCAGACGAAGATATCTCGCCTGTCAACCCTTCTCCCCTTTCCCCTTCCCTATCCCTTCCCTCCGGAGAATCTTTTGCCGTGCTTCGCACCGGCTTTCTGTCTCCCCACCGCCCCCGATTTCTATAAAACACCGGATGTCCCTCTTTTTTTTGCAACATTGATAAATCGCTCGTTGATGTCGACACACACCCGCCTACCGTTACGTAAGGATGCAATAATGTTGCAGTCGGTGTGAACGAACTTACTAAAGATAGACGATAGATCGATAGAGACTGCGATGATGGCGCAGCTTGGCGAAGTGTGAGAGCGGTAAAACGGGCTTTATAGGGGAAAACAAATAGGCCAGGTTCTTCCACTTGGAAATATGTCAGAAGCACGTGATTATACGTGATCTATAATACGTAAGTGTAATGTACCGAATCACTTTGCAGTGCATAGTAATGTAAACGCTTTACTTTACTTAGCCGCTCAACCATTGAACTATCGTCTAGCTTCAGGATCATTTGCTTCCTGTATTACATCGCACGGAAAAATTCCGTGTACACCTCTGGTATCGTGGCAGCCGCGGAACTGTTCGTTGAGTGTTCGATTGTTTAATTCTACTCATGTTTATAAGCGTCACGCTCTCGGCAAAGTTGCCAAACATTCAATATGCAACGAGCTGGTAATTATCGTTCGGCAAACGAGGAAATGTTAACAGGCCCGAGCGTATTCTAAACATTCGAACCTGTGCACGCAATTTTGCGGGCATGATATTGACACACGAGGCTGATATTTCTCAGCTGTTTTATCTCCCGATTAGGCTTTCACACTGGTAATGGTCAGTACTCGTTCGGACCGGCAATTATCGTACTTTCCTTATATTATTTTCTTAACCGGTTCTCCGATCAGCAAGACTGGTAGAGTTTCATGGGCGCTACCGCGATAGGACAATTTCGCTCTCCGTGGAATAATGCTATTTTAGACGAATGGAAAGGAGAGATCCTATCACTTTCTTAAGTATAATTAAAATATGGAGAACTTTCACAGACCAGTATACACTGAGCATCACGTTTCAAGAACTCGCGATCGCCGCTCCTAATCAGATCTAATTCTGTCAACTGAACTTGAGCATCTTGATTTCACTCGTTCTGATTTTTCATTTTTTCCTTGAAAAATTCGCCGTCACTCGAATCCGGATGTGTGAGTTGTTCACGTCACGGGACGTGTAATGAATGATAAAAAAAAATCAAATATGCAATTGAAGCTATTTATTATCTGAGTAATCTGAATAGATTTGATAATATACAATATTATTGAAATCGCGTTCTCGCGAATGAAAAATATGCATTTAAATATACAGAATCGGAACTGTTGAGTTATTATCTTTCACATTAAAATTACTCGTATGTGGAAAGCACGAACCGCGTTGCACCGTTTACTTTGATCTCTTCCGCGATAAAGAGTTACGTTACTAAAGTGCGATGGCTTGGACGTAGGCGGACTTTCTCTTTGTTAAATGTTATTGTGAGGTAATATGAAAGGGCTATTATTGAACATTTTTCTGATATTTTTAAATATCTGAAACCTCTCCCTTTTCTCTTCTTTTATCTCGATCTCTCATCTCGCTCTCTCTTAGAACTAACAATGTTGTCAAGCCGATCGTTTCAATTTTCTATAGTCTCTATGGTCGAGTGCAATGCATCTCTCAGCTACGGAGATCAAAGCATTGCTACCTGCATTATTACGCGCTATGTTGCACAAGATTGCGCCACGTAGATATAAAACATAATGATGTCTGAAGGAAAGTCGGTCAAATCGCACTAACTTCCGTTCTAGCTTACTCGTGATTTGGTAAACAGTATAAATTTAAGAAAAAGAATATAAATTTAAGAAAAAAACGCAAGGATAACGAATCTTAATTTGAGAAAAGTGCCGGGTAATATTATCGATGGTGGTGAAGTAATCAGGTCGGCGGTCGTCGATCTGGGTGGTTTTGATAAGAAAGTCGATGGAAAACTTTTCCGCTAATGAAAAGGTGAAAAAGTGTATAAAGACGAATGGTAAGAGAATTTTTTTTTTAATAGACATATACAAGGAAATATGATGTCAATAAATAGAAATTAAGTTACGGATGGACGTTCGCAAGTTCTGAAAGTTTCGCAATTACTAAGAGTTTAAGAGAGAAAAAGAGAGAGAGAGAAAGAGAGAGAGAGAGAGAGAGAGGAAGTCAATTCGACAGATCGAAGTTGCCACGAATGACAGAGGCCATAGTGCGCGCGAACTCGTTACACACAGAAAGAATCCTGTTGGAAATATTGAAGAGGACACGCCGTCCTGTAACAATAACAAGGTGAAATGTCGAAGCAGTAGTTGAAACAAGTTGGATGGGGTTGCAATCGACAGCACAAAGGATACGTTTGCAGACACGAGAACAGAGGCGACGGAGCGCAAGTCCCCTTCCTTCTTTCCGTGATGCCAATTGTTACCATGCCCCCGCGTCTCGATTTGCTCAGCGTAACTTTTCTTCGACCCTTCTTGTCCTTTTTCGCTTTCGCTTTCGTTTTTACATCTGTCGAAAAAGATATTTCATATTCTTATATACCTGCGCATTATTCACTATTCTCGTGTCATTTTATAAGCAAAGTCAAATCAATAAATATATGCGTATTTTAATACGTATATCAATAAATATATACGTGAACAATATATTTCCTGTCATTCTCTCTCTCTCTATCTCTCTCTCTCTCTTACACTCAGAGTGAAGTGAATGAGAAAAAGGAATTCGAGAGCGTCAGACACTCTCGTTGTTTTTTAGCACTTAATGCGACACACACTCGATGTCAGAAAGATTGATATCGGCCGATATGAGAGGACATGTGTATTTTCTTGAAATATATTTGTTTCTTTTTTGCATTTGTAAAATAAACAAGATCCTCTTTACAAACACCGCTTCGAACATTATGGCTCGCCATTAGCAAAACTGTAGTAATACCTGTCGCTACTTTATCCACGCCGTTTACTTCATCCGCGATAGTCGTCATGTCGAGTGCATCAGCCTCGAGTCCTCCTGTTGACAGATGTCATTGCGTGTAAATTCGCTTGCAAAATTCGATCGCTCGTCACATTTATTTGGGATCTGTATAAGCGATCGGCTCGTTTTGAATTGCATCGGTTTCGACGAATTAAAAAGCGGTAGCAACGAATCGTACATTTTTTTTTCCAAAAAATCTCATTCCAAAAATATCGGAAATATATTTCTACCATGCGTTTGTTTTACGCGTGTGCATAAAGGGAAAAGCTCTGTGTTCCGCAGCCGTTGCGATAAAATGCATCGGATTTTACGGTTTTATCTAGCCGGGGGGTTTCATCCCTAGATTAAAATTAAACGTTTCTATGTGTTTTCCAAAAAAAAAAAAAAAACTCAGAGAAAACTCGTATCTCTGAATTGCCTGAATTAATTCATCGTATTACCGTGTTATTAGTTTATTTACCAGTTAAATATGTAAGTTCTTTACCAAGTTCCTTGCAATAGCATGTTAAACGACCACAAGGAATACGCGGGAAATCGCTGTCCCAGTGGCCGCTTTTGAGATTTTTCAGTGTCAGCTGTTGCAGGCGATAAGTCGGTTTCTCGTCTGGCTCCCTTCGAGCGCAAAACAATTCGCGTGCACCTTCGATACACGTGATCTCCGTTATGACGCTTTTGCCGAGATAACTGATCCGAATGTAGAGCGAGATTGTAGCTGCGGTGTCTTCGAAGTTTTCGTCCAGCAAAGTGTGAATTCCCATCGTGGATCTTAAATCACAATCACCGTGTTTTAGTAGACCCCTGGGATTGTGTCGAGTTCAACATAGCGGCTAATTATGCTAAACTCGCTAATAATACGGCACTAAATAACTCGACAAATCCCCGTGTGTTTTTGCGTAACGCCTTTGCGTTGCAAAACAAGATACGCATATATTTTCGACGTCAGCTGTTTTTCGACGAGCCGTGTGCTTATTCTGTGAAACATTAACACCGTTGTTGCTAATTTCCGCTGCGCGGCTATTATATTACGCGTTTTATCCGCGCAACGTTTCATCTTAACGCGTAATACGTGCGTTACAGTTATCACGCGTACTTTCTAAATTTCTTGGAGTTCAATTATTCAAGACGAATGAAAAGTGACATTTACTTCACTCGAAGAGATAGTGGAAACACTGTCGCTCGAGATCGAGCAAGAGTGAATGTTTCGCTCGAGCTTCGAGCGAATTCCTGTCCCATCGCGAGCGAATGTTTCAATCGATTAGAATGAATTATGTTCCCCTGACGGTGGAGTACAAGAGATCCTTTCAGTTTCGAGTGAAAAAAATATATTCACTCGGTGATTTAGGATAGAGAATTCACTCGGAAGAAAGATTGAAAAGCCACTCCACTTTTCGCATGAAACTTCATTGTAAGAAATTTAGAAAATACGTTGAAAAATTACAGTTCGTTCAATCAATCAATAGATATCTGAAAATAAACGAGAGCAGGTCGAAGGTAGTTTTCGACAAGATAAAAGGTCGCGGCTTCTCGTCAACAACGGGCTGTCCTCGGGGGTATTCCAATTTTCAGCTCTATCACCTCGAGATAATCTGCCGCTTGCAGAAGTCCGACAAGTGTTCCGCCAATACGTCCCGCTCACGGATCTGCTTTCTGATGCTGTTCAGAAGATCATCGACCGGCACGACAGCGAAGCCCACATTCTGGCACAAGTTCATCTCGAAATACTTGCACACTTCCTTTCGCACATAGAGCTGGACACCTACGCCGTCTATTTTCTCCTCGAAGAAGCTCGCTGGCACACAGAAGACGACTGATCTGCCGCCGTGGAACTTCTCGTTCTCGTGGTTGGAGCCGCGATAAGAACGGTAATCGCGTCGGTTCGGTGACAGCGGCGTCCATTCGTTATCCAACATGCGAAACACGATGGACGTTTTCTTCAAGATGACTTCGTCGAACTTGGACGTCCAAGGGACGAAGAGCTGCCGTGCGGATAGATGTTGATTCGTTATTCGAATATGATTACGAAAGTAAATTCTCGGTCCTCCGTCGATCAATCGGAATGTACTGTGCATCGACGATGATATGTCCGAAACTTACACGATAAATAGTAATTGAGTGAAAATCTACGTACTCGCGATTAAAACCCATAATCGAGCGGTAACGATCGATGTGATTCTTGTGCAAAGCAAACGTGTTAAATCGTAAATTTAACGAAATATCCGATTATCAGATCGAGAGATGATATCAGAGGAGGATATTCACTCACATTCTTCACCGCGACCTCCAACATCATTAAGTGTAGATCATTCGACACGATAAGCGATGACATCGCTAATTAATTGACATACCGCGATATCCGTGCGATAACCGTGACCTTACTCCGTCGCTCCGCCCT
The DNA here is from genome assembly GCF_001313825.1 of Dinoponera quadriceps. Taxonomy (NCBI): domain Eukaryota; kingdom Metazoa; phylum Arthropoda; class Insecta; order Hymenoptera; family Formicidae; genus Dinoponera; species Dinoponera quadriceps. The sequence continues at coordinate 130,859 of NW_014559826.1, forward strand.
TTCGTATTGACATTATGACGGATTTAACGTAACGTAACGTTGAGGTCAAGCCGATTGCAAACCATTTTTCATCGGTATCTTGCTTCCATTAATTAATGCAATTTGCTCGAGCGCGATGCGCGCCGAAAACTAGCCTAACGCCTGTTGCATACCTCGAAATACGCGAAATCGATATCCGATGGATATCTGCGTCCGCTCGAAATCAGAAGCTAATGGCTGTCGCACACGAACTCACACGAAAATGCAATTGTTTTCGAATTATTCGTAACTACTGGGGAGAGATGAGGGACTCAATTTTCTTACTTCGTTGCACGCCTTATAGGAGCGGAAAATAAAGACACGGCATATATCTTGCGTGGAAAGTACAAAAAGGAAAATAGGAACGGACAGGAGAAACGGGGTCGGCAACTGACTATGCAGTTTATGACCCAACTTTATGAGCTATACGAGTTTAATATTAAATCTTTCATTAACGTGCAAGGGGAAATTCATTTTTTTTTCTCAGACACCGATCGCAGTGTGAGTTATCTTTTTAAGATAATAACCGAGAAGGTTTACGACGCGTTGAGTGCAGCCAGTCGTATATCTCTCTTTCTCTCTCTCTCTCTGTTGATTTAATTTGTATATAGAAAGTTACACATACTCGTGGCGCTCGAGCAGCGCGAAAAATTGGATCGAGTAAAGATCGACTAACGCATCTACGATGCACGAGCGACGTTGTTATATGAATGAATATAAATCGCACGCAATACTACTGCAAACGATAATATTCGTGAAATTACATGTCCGTCGCATCGGTAACCATTTGAGTGGATTACATTATCATTCGCGTTAATATTCCGGCAAATTTGATGTAATACAAAGATAGCAATTACCGGCCACCATGCGGTTTCTCTCTCGATGGCTATAATTCGTAGCTCGAATATGATACGAAATTCGAAATTAGTTCCGCCCCCCCATTTTCCGCGCGCTCCTCTATTTCGTGAGGTGGTTTGACCGAGATCGCGGCGAAATCGAGACCATAAATATCACTCGGCATCGCCCGATGACGAATCCTCCGCGAGATTTCGTTCTCACTGGAGGACCTGCATCAGCGGCAGTTCGCAGAGAAATGGAAACGGCACGTCGCACGCGACGTCGTCCATGCCACCCTCTTTCATTAAAGCGCCGCAGTGTTGTTTGCCGCCTCCATTGTCGGGCTGCCCGCCCCACTTATCGCTCCACCTTGTGTAACCGGTTTTCGCCAGCGAATCTCCTAACACCGTGACCCAATCACCTTCTCTATAAAGGTCATGCGTGCCTAGAAAGGCCTCGTCGGGATACACCGCACCTTTGATCGGTCCGGAGTGGTTAAAAATCTCCAGTAATATCTGAAAGAGAATGAACGGTGTATAACGGGACGCTGACACCCTTGCTCGCCGCTTGGAATGAAATCGCGGCACGGACGACATCTTTTCACGGGATCAGTCGTGAGGATGAAAGCGTGGGATTTGGGAGACTCAGGACGACGCGCGGGCATCAATACTCGGTTACGGCCGTACTTACATGCGCCTCCGCGACGGAATTAATGATCGCGAGGTGACCCCCTTCCTCATTGCAGACCTTCCTCGCGTCGTTCCACGCGACGGCTCTCGTGTGCAGCTTGTGCGCGCCAATACCCACGGAGTAATGATAATCGTCCCTCATCGGGGCGCCGCGCAGGCCGACGTTGCATGTGCACATCATGCCGTGCACCATCACGTTCCGGCTGTAGAATTGCTCGAGATGCTGCATCGTCGATTGTCCGGGGATCGCCGTGCTATTGACCGATGTCAAGCACGGACAGCCGGATTCTGGATTATTGACGCTCGTAGACGCGTCCTGCGCACCGTACAAATTCCTGTCGGTGGACGACAACGTGTCGGGGAAGTTGTCCGGCGGAGGCGGCGCCGAGACGAACGGCCGATCTCCGTGTACGCTAAGTAACGCGATGCAACCGACGAGTAAACGATACATCCTCCCGAGGATCTTCGAAGATTAGTCCGTGAGCGAGCGTCGAGCTGCAGGAGGGAAACATTTTTCCGATGTAGCGCGAGAGCAACAAGGGAGAAAGCTATATCGTTTGAGATAATAATGAGTAATTTCCATTTAGCGACGCAAGTCGACATCGTCTTATCTTTCTTGTTCGCTGAATACGAAACAAAGTGATGCTTGTGTCGGCTTGAGCCACTAAATACATCCAATAAAGATCAAGCACGGTGTGTCGAATTGAAAAATAACAAACCGCAAACTGCGATACTGAGCATCGTGTCTACTCGAGAGGATCGACGGTAAGCTGGCGGTAATTATTATCGCGATATACGCGAGATTTCGAGGGGCAGAGTTTGAAAGTAACGAACGACAAATTCGGACGGTCGTATTGACCCACCTTGGAGGGCCGACTAAACGACAGGTAATCGTCACGATACACCAAATCTCGGAGAGAGTCGGCCCACTCGAGATGTATCCAGTCGGCTAGCCTTCGTACTTCGGCGCTGTGCGAGGGAAGACGTGCGTACCAAGCCGGGATCAAAGGAGAACTAAGACGCCCTTTGTATGGATGACGCGACCCTACGCTACTACCCAACTGCTCGGCAAACCAAGGCAGGCCGGACGACCCTCCCAAAAAGACTACACAACGGTATTCCACCATCGGCGATCGCTCAAAGGCCAACGACAGTGGTTCGCAAACACGGCGTTTTTCCTTTTACATCCGTCCGTGAAATCTACGTTTCCATTTTGACTTGGCGATCTCGAGTTCACGGCTTGGGAACAAACTTTCTAGTCAAGTGGCATCCGTCCGGTGACGAAGCGAGGAAGATATTAATCTTAATAATGTTACATAAATATAAATGTTATTTCGATGTATTCAGTGTATCACGAGAGAGTCGCGTGTCAACGCTATCTGAGGAAATGACGATACATTCGCCGCCTCCTCGTCCTGTCGCTCGTTATCTCGTCGTGTAGTCGTAAATCGATGATTAATTTGTTTTTTCCATTTTCTAATAAAATTGCAAAGTATCAGCCGACTGCATTTTGTATCAGAGCCGATGTATTTTCGCGAGAATCGCGCGTTCGCACAATATCCTAACATTTCGCGCATTCTTACGGTAAATTTCCGCGTGGGCAAGTATAAAATATAGACGAGCCACGTTCGAAGTTGGCTGGAAGATTTAAGACGGGCCAACCTCTACCGTGTAAACGTCTCCGGGATATACCACTGTAAATTTTCAGACATACAGAACCGCAGCGATTTCCTCCCTTTCCTTTCCGAGGTTGATAACCGGAAGGTTATGGTAATCCAATGGATTAAGGGGGCATAAATTACGAACAACGGTTGGATAATTGGAGAAAGTACGAATTCTTTTTAGTATTGAATGGAGCCGTATTCCCGACAAGTTGGGCAATGCCGTTGCTTGTACGCTCGTCAACTTTCTTCTGATCTAGCCTGAGAGAGAATAAGTGTATTTGATGAATTTACGTATAAACACCCAGTAATTCTTCTTACATTTCGATGTTGTTTAGGTCAAATATGAATATTCGAAATGCAAATTTAAAAAATTCGAAAGAACCAATATATTGTATTGCGAAGTGTATTGAGAATAAAAAATGGCAAAAATAAATTTATATAAAAAAATAATATTTCAATTATTATAGGTTTCCTATAAATAAGAATTTTTAACTTTCCATAATTTATATCAATCGATATATAAGTATTTTACTTGAGTTTTAAGCCTACTGATATAAACATACGATCGTATATATATTATAAAATTAAAGTACTTTTTCGCACAGCTTTTTCGCTGAAAATTATACTCATACGTTACATCTCTTATATATCTATTTCCAAAAGAAGAACGATAACGATAAAACAGACAATATGAAAGAACGAATCTGACAGCGACTTTATATGATTTCTGATATATTTTTCAGATGCGACTAAAGTCTTGCCTCGTAGCCTTCTATTTCCTGTTGCTTTCGATCGTCTCGACCTACATATCTCCTGCACTCGGTTCTGATATACTTCGTTACAAGGTAATTGCTATTATACTTGTGTGCCTTTTTAACCATCTAAGCGTCGATGTAATTCTGAATTGAAAACATTCTCGACATCAATTGGACGTGTGTATCTTTATCAAAGTATTTTGTTGTTCTATCATTGTATCTGTTGAGAGAAATTATTTATTGATTTTCAAAACTATCAAAATATTCGTATCAATGTTATTACGTGCACGTTGGTGTCGGGAAGAAATTAAAAAAAATCAGATTCGCTATAAAATGACTTGAATTAAGTCGCAAACTGGGATAAAAAAAAAGAGGGAGAAGAAGTTCAGTAATTCTTGGATCAAAAGGCAGCGCAGCAATTAAATGGTTAACAAGGGTTTTCTCGTAACTACGTTCGAATTTAAATCGAATGTAATTACTGTAATTAATTTTAATTAATTTTCCCCCGCGTTGCCGCAATTATATAAATTCTTGATTATCGTACGGCGGAATTATCCTTTTAATGAAAGAATCGCACAATCTGCGGGGAAAAATAAATTTTATTGGGAAAAACAGGAATGAATGTTACTTTAAAATATATTATATGTGAAATTTAGCGTAATAGAGATCAGCTAAAAGATAAAAGTGCAACGAAAATTAGAATTTCACCGGTGGAGCTCAGCATTCGTGCCGAGTCGTGGTGCAAATTATCGTCCGATTATACGTATAAACTTCTCATTATATTTTCTACCTATCTTTTCGTCCAGCTTACCCTCCCTCTCGCTCTTTCTCCCCATCTCTCTTTCTCTCTTTCTCGTGAGCATTATTACCCACATAAACCTTCGTCTGAGAGTTGACGACCGCAAGATGAGCACTCTCTTCACGATGGATCTTCTTGGCTTTCCTCCAAAGAGCGGATTTCTTGCGCAACTCCGATAATGGCCGTTAGCCGGCGTAATCCACGCCTGTTTATCTGTTTACATTGACACCGTGCTACATTCACCCGAGCGATACCGTCAGTGCACCTAGGCAGGGTCGATGAAGGGTCGGTGCACATAACTCTGACCTCCTTTCGGAAACCGACGAGCTCGCGTAACCACCCCCTCCCCTCCTTTCCTCGAGCACACGGTCAACTTCCGGCGACTTGAAGTGCTTCGGATTGTTGACGACGAATAATGAAAGTGCGAGCGGCTTCAGCAACGAAGGGAGAGAGAAGCGTCTCTCTCATATCGGACAAAGCGTCGCGTATCATCAGCATCCGACGAAGAAACTACCGCAACTTTGCTGATAGTGGTGTCAGTAGCCAAATATCCAAGCGCCTCGGACACTCACCTGCTATTCGAGTTTACTCAGGTCTTTCAGACATGTACCTGGGTGATCTCGAATATCGTGCATTAGCGTACATAGTGTCTTTGAACAATGAAACACGAAAATCAACTGTCGGCAAAATCGGCATCTGCAAGAGTCAAACAGACAATGGGCAGATATTATCTGAATTTTATCTGCAATTCTTGAGATATTCAGTTATGCATCGGATGGTAGTCACAAAGTAGAATACCGCGGGACCGATGACGACTGGCAGCGCTATTTGCTAATCGTGGTCCCGATTTCTCTGCTCTAACTCGACGTGAAATCCACGCCGTTGAGTAACAAATAATTGAGTGTAGATCGCGAAACGCCTTTGTACGGCCGAACGTGTAGTTAGATTTAGACGCTTTTAACGTTCGTTGCCCCTCACAGCGCTCGAGGCATCGTTACTTCACGGCGAAAGATGACGAGGGAGTGTCGGCCTCCGGCGGAGCCCTGTCCACGACGTCGGCTTCGATGGACGGTGCATCCGTGGACTCGGAAAACCGGCACGTTCGCGAGAGTGAGTAACCGCCGAATCTCCTCGTCTCTGCGTGCACGTTAATTAGTAATTTGTACATCGCTGCACGCGATTCGGGAAGTTTAATCAAACTGTACCTCCGGCCGCTCCGCTTACACGTATCACGCATTCGCCGCGTTTACCGCGTTTACCTCGTGCGCGCATTGTACCGTCGTTAAATTAGCCCGTACGCTATCAAAATTCCGTAAAGCACTAATCCCACGACTAATAAAACTATTATTACATAAAAAAGGATGCACATAGCGAGGCTAGGGAAAAAACTCTCGTATCGCCTCGCAACGCAAATAAAAGAAGGATGACGCGCGATGGCGTAACGAGCAGAATGCCGGCGTGCGTGTGTGCGCATGCATGCGTAGAAACTTTCCAGCGTTGTGACGTTTTCTGCAACCTAGTGCTTTATAGATGGTCTCTACGTTGTCACCAAAGGTTGATTGAACGAATCCGCGCCTTTTATCGACTATCGGAGAATCGTATATACACTGGTACTCAGTCTTTTGCGCGCTATCTGGATATTCGAATGATACACGCAAGTAACCGTTTACCGTGCCAATTACCCGGGTTACTCAGGGTAGTCTTTGGTACACTTTACACGGCAGGTGGTTATCACTCCCGACTTTTGGCACCGTATACTTCGGACGGTTGTGGATGCGTTTACAGCGCGACGTGGAAGGAAAGGACGACTTATTGCGTGAATCGGCTGTTTTTCGCTCGCAATGTTTAATACGAGTAATCCGGAATCAATGATGCGGCGGCATTCAGGGCGGGGTATCATTCCGAGGGGTGTATACGGGGCCAACGGTTGCGCCGAGTGATTTATCGCGGGCGCGGAATCGCATTACCGAGGATGATCGGCAATTTTATCGCGAACGCATTCGCGAGTATTCCGCTTTTCCGCTTCTGCAAGAGCCCGCCATCAATCGCGTCTTTCTCGTACACGGAGCGCGTTTTTACGCCGCGTTGGGCGCAACATATTTTACGGGGATATCGACGGGAGAATACGATATTTCCGGTTCTCTCTCTTTTAGACAGCGGAAATCCGTGCGTGGAGAAGTATTGCGGCGCGGGCAAAGAGTGCCAGGCGGACGGCGGGACCGCCGTGTGCATTTGCGTTCGGAGATGCGCGCGGAAGCATCGACCGGTTTGTGCCAGCAACGGCAGGGTGTACGCCAATCACTGCGAACTGCATCGCGCGGCCTGCAACACCGGCGCGTCGTTGACCACGCGGAGGCTCACCAGATGCCTGAGCAATGGTGAGCACGTGCAACACTCTCCTAACTACCCCGCGTAAGTCCGGTGGTCGATAATGGCCACGGCGGAGAGTTCCGAGCAACGCGGACCTTTCGTGCGCGTTCCGCCTGTTTTCCCGTGGAAAATTTCATCGAACGGTTCATTCATTCGAGCGTGAATTCAACGCTACTGCGAAATCTCATGAAACTTATCGACGGATCGCCCAAACACCCTTTGCCGATACTTCCGGCTTTAATTCGCCGTTTACTTTAGGAGAAATCGCGAATCTTCTCCCCGGTGGTAGTCCTCCGTTGGAACTTTGCTTTCATTATAAACTCAATAATAACTTGGGAGTTTTCTATTAATTTATGGCCCTCTCGACCGGCCGCTTTGTCGGGACTTGTAGTAGCAGCAGCGACGAGAAAAAGGAAAAAAGGGGTGTCCTTTCTCCACTGGTGAGAGAGCTTCGGAGTGTCTTTTCGTCATTTCCAGGTAATTACAGCGCGCAGGCACGAAAGGATTTCTTCGCGTACCATGCCCCAACGTCCAAAGGCAAGGACATCTTACACGCCAAGTCCAGGAACAAGATGAAGCATCATCCGGCGGGCAAATCGATCCCGCGGAAGGACGGTACCGAGGAGTGTTGCGCGCAGGAATACGAAATTATGAAAGTATGTCATCGATTGCGTCCCCCGTAGTAATTTCCGATACGCGCGGAAAACCCGGCGCAAAAATCCTTCGGTATAAAAGCACCGGTTCTCGTCTACTTGAATTTACAAGCCGACGGTTTGATTTGTCCATTAATATTTCCCCGGATATGTGTGTGTGTATAACTCGGTTGTAGCTTCGATGAAAGAGAAAAGAGAAGGTCGAGCCATCGTGAATAAAGAATCCGTGACTTCATTTCCAATAACCTCTTTTCCCTCGACTACGCCCACCTGGGCGCGCATCGTGCGAGAAAAATGATCGCGATAAAATAACACGTTCCTGTATTGCGTTTCGTTTCGTTCGCCGTAGGACAACTTGCTTCTCTACAGTCACGCCAGATTAATGTCCGAGGACAATCACAGCAAGGAATACCTGGTCAGCATCATGTTTTCTCACTATGACAGAAACAATGACGGCAATTTGGAGCGGGAGGAGCTCGAGCAGGTGATATACCTTTACCCCCCGTAGTAGTTTCTTCATTAGCGTTTCCCCTTGAGCTTAAATGACCGGGTAGGGGAGAGGAGCGCTCTCGACGGGGATTTATTCGACGACCGCACTATTTCAAAGGCATTAAGCGCGATTTTTTCCATTATCCGGGCAACGGGTGATGCCCTTAATTGATATTCCACTCGAATATTCAGATCGCCGAGGAGGAAAATATGGAGGAGCTGAGCGCGGGGTGCAATTTGAGCCACATGATTAGTTACGACGACACCGACGGTGACGGCAGATTAAACGTTAACGAGTTCTACATGGCCTTCAGCAAGCTTTACAGTGAGTACCATCTGCGATTTGCCGCTCGTTTATCACAGCGGATTTACTCTTTGCGGGCCAACGACAACGGGAATATAGTATAATTATGTTAATGGCATGTATACAAATTAGTACAATCATCGTTCCTCGCGACCTAGTCCGCCGTATTTGCATATTTATTCAAATATAATGACGGTCTTGTGTGCGTGCTTTTCCTTTTTATATATA
>NW_014559826.1:139866-160129 GCF_001313825.1 Dinoponera quadriceps
ATGTATTATATATATATATATATATATATATATATATATATATATATATAAAATAAACGCACAGAAAAAAATTTGTCTTAAGTCAAGGATAGACATTTTTACGTACATGAGCGAGAATATTATAATCTTCTTGGAAGATTTTCAGCCTTGATTCGATTGAATTCGTACTGATGCAAATATCACTTCAAGTACCCAGTTCGAGATTAAAAATCCTCCTAAGAATATTGCAATATTCTTGCCTATGAGAATATCTGTCACTGATTTAAGACTATTTCTTTTTTCTACGTAAAAAAGCTGACGCGCACGAGAAGCGAGAAGATGGTTTCCTGAAAACGTGTCTTGGATGATACCGTAGTTGCAGCGATACTCGGATGTCGCGATTTTGTTCTCCATTAAAAACCCCCTCGATGTTGAGAAGCTTTTTTTGTCGAAGAGTTACAACGTTGACTTTCTTCGAGACGAGCGGCGGTTCAATTAAAGCAAAACTGATCGTAAGGAGATTGAGATTCGCAGTGGACGCGAAACATACTACAACACTACACGAATATTACCGACATGCGCAGAGGACCTTAGGTGATCATTCTCATTTCTTTTTCTCCGCGTATCTTACGTCTCCCCCGCGAACGGAGATCGTAATCTTTCCCCCGCGATTACACAGCTTCGACGCAGCGATTAATCGCTCGCGAATAGTTTTCTTATGGTAATCCACGTTATAATGCTCTCGCCGGGACTCGCATTGTCCATCGCACAATAGCCGTCACCGTAAATTGTCAGACTGGCACACACGTGACCGCAATGCCATCGCGCATATAAACGACGAGCGAGGAATTATTATGCAAAGTTTGCGTGTACACTAACGCGGACGAACGATCGTCCATTCAATTCGACCGTGGTGTAGCGCGCGCGCACACATAATAATAAGCGCCGGCCGGGTATGATCTGCATACAGGTGTATCGGTGGTATCGCTGGATAAATCCCTCGAAGTAAATCACATATCCGCGCGAATCGGGGACAACGTGGAGATTAAGTGCGACGTTACCGGGACACCACCTCCGCCCTTGGTGTGGCGGCGTTACGGCACCGACGTCGAGACCCTGAGCGAGCCGGAGGTAACACTAATCGAACTATATAACGCGACCTTCCCCCCTAGATCATTACTCGCTCTAAGGCGATTACATCCGCAGATCCGCGTCTTCAACGACGGCAGTCTGTATCTGACGAACGTGCAATTGGAACACGCCGGTAATTACACATGTCACGCTCTCAGTAACCAGGACGTGGTGCAGACTCACATGCTCACCGTGTACAGTAAGTTTCCTTCGAGCCGAGATGTTTTCTCGGGAGAAATCGATGCTCTGTGTGTGTTGCAGCCATACCCGAGGTCCAGGTGACGCCGCAGTTCCAGTCGAAACGGCCGAAGAGGACGGCGAGAATGAGGTGCCACGTGGTGGGCGAGCCTCTCCCACGAGTACGATGGCTGAAGAACGACAGGCCTCTGAGCGAGGATCCGCCGGATAAGTACGAGGTAGTGGGGAACGGCACCAAGTTGCTGATCAGGAAGGTCGATTACGCCGACACCGGGGCCTACATGTGCGAAGCTACCAGCGCCGGAGGACTAACGAGGGATATTAGCAGCTTGGTCATCCAGGAACAACCTACGCCGAGTAAGAGCCGCTCGTCACGCATTAAGTGGTCGTTGATGATAGGTTACATAGCTCTCGACTATCTTATCATCGTGATCTTTATATTTACCGTCTCACCTTTAACCCGCGATTAAACTCGCTGCGCTTTTACGGTCTCGCAGTCGCAACCGAGGAGGAACGCAGATTCTTCTCCTTCCACGAGTGGGGTATCTTGGTGTACGAACCGTCCACGTGTCACGCGTTACACGAGATTCGATCCACGGACATCATACCCGGTACCCAGGTGCGAAGTCACGGTTACCTACTTTGTCCCCTCCTTCGCGACATTACTCTCGAGTCGATTATTTTCTCCCTTGGCACATTTTCAGGAATACGTTTGCGGGCCGAAAAATGTCCCGTGTTCTTGGGGACGTGCCATAAATATCGCCAATCGATACGTATACGTCAGCCAACCGGATAAAGATCGCGTGCTGGTGATCAGCGAGGTGCAGATGATGATAATCGATGTGCGTGTCGTCCTTCTGTCAACAACGTCGATACGTTGCCTATACTAATAATTTCACTGATCACGGCTATCCAGGTGGTGGCTACGGACAAGAATCCCGTGGACCTTTGGTACGTGAAGAATCTCGACTACGTCTGGATATTGAACTGGAGGAGCGAGATGGACGTGGGCATCAAGACCGTGCAAGTGATCAAGGAGGCCGCCCAACGAAAGAAACACCACACCGTGCGGCCGGAGCCTATTGATGCGCAATTCGATCTCGTGAAAGGCCTATACATTCCGCAGCAAAGTGTACGCTTCCTCTTTCATCTTTCCCATGGATAGAGACTATAAAAAGCAGCGAAGCTCCTTACGGGCCACCCCTCAACTTTGATGTTACCAAGTAACACAATATATCCGAATAATTGCGATAACACGCACTTATAAAATTGGTTATTCCGTAGGATACAGAGCACACGTTCAAGTACGGTTACGTCACCCATACGAACCAACATGGAATGTACAAACTCGACCTAGCCAATATGAGATACACTCGCACCGTCAACCTGGCCGACTACAATTGCGTACCGGCGAGCATAGAATTTTCCGATCTATGTACGTACAACAGATATCACTTCGATATGTTCTTCTCTACTTTCTCTGAAATCTGCTCAACGATGGCTTCCCTTCCGTTTCAGACGGCTTTGTGATACTAGAATGCGAAGAGCTGATTACCGGACACCCGACCGGCCAAATGCTGCTGGATTACCTCACTGACAGTGTTCTCGCCCACAAACCGAATATCTTAGGGAAACCAGCGGTCTCTCCCGACTCCAGATATCTGGTCACTCTTGATAAACAGGACACCGGTGTGACCCTCGTGGTGCAGGAGATACTACGTAATATACGTCAACTATATGCTTTGAGATTCCTCAAACAGTACAGTGGAAAGAGCCTTTCTTTACGTTCACATTGTTGCAGCGGGCGGATTAAAATTCGCATTCGACGTGAAAACAACGTTGAATATCAGCGATATCGCTTTCTATCCGTCGCAGACGACACACAGTTACGACATATACGCCTCGTCGATAGATAAAGAAGACATCCTCTTTCTGGACTTAACCACTGGTGAGACCAATTTCCCAACCTGCGTAAGATAAACGTTTTGATATATATTTCACTGATATTTTACCGTCGAGGCGCGCCCTTTTTGTGAAGTTTACTTCTAGTTTCGTACAGCCCGAACTAATAGCGCGTCTCTCCGTTACAGGTAAAGTGGAAATGATAACGGGCGTGGGAAAGGCGACACCACCACACCTCACCAAGTGGGGCAACCCAAACAGACCGATAATACAAAGCGGTATATTCGGTCGATATATGGTAAGCCCCTCCAACCAGGCACTCTTTGTTCTTAACGGGGAGACCCGTACGGTGAATTGCGAGATCGGTGGCCTTATACATCCCGGCGCGATTGTCTGGTTCACAGTTTCGCTACGTTAACGAACGTAGCCGCGCGACGACGACAATACAAGACGTACGTATTATTATAAATTGAGTATATAGGGTACCAAAACCAATATCGAGGAATTTTAGACGAAGTTAAATGGGTAAATCGGTGCGCGCTCGAACCTCATGAATGCCTTTGCCTTCTAGTCCTTTAATCTTCTGGTCAATTTTTAAAGTGTTAATTTTAGTGTTATTTTAATTATTTTCAGAATTATTTTTAATGTTGTTTAAGTTATTTTTAGAATGTTTTTATGTATCGCGTCTTTCTGTGATTTAAGAAAAGGAGACAACGCAATTTCGAAGCAGCAAATATAGCAACAGTGATATCGATGAAAGATATACAGAACGTTTTGTACTTCGCAAAAATCAGTAGTTAATAAAAAAATTCCTCAGAAATCTGCTATTAAATTAACACGAGAAGCAATTCTTAATAACGTTGTATTCAGAATTATATCAATACCGACGAAATGATTGAGGTTGAGAACATAAAAGCTGCTATATTTACATATGCATTGTTAATTCGTAATGAATTAATTAATATTTATTGTAATTATTACAGTAGTGACATATTCGCTCTGCAAATGCTTATTTATAAAAAAAAACCCGAAGACATTTGTCAATTCGAGCGTGTAACAAGCGATGAGAGAAAAGAGGAAAAACGAAAAAAAAAATAAAAAGAAAGCAAACGTGACGAAGAGAGATGGCCATAATAAAGAAACGAGAATAATAATGATAAATTAATATACATAACATAAACATGGAAATGTTAACAAGCTATTATTAAATGTACGACGAAATGAGTATATCGATTAAAGCGGATACATCAGCGAATGAATGGTTAAAAAAAAACTTATCGGACAACTTGAATCTTTTCTTAAATATTAAACTTCTCGTATAAATTACTTTGAGATAACAGAAGTATCGGAAATGAATCTAGATCCTTCAAAACAAGGTGACGCGTCATTCGTTGATACATCTACCCAAGCGATAATATTGAATTCGGTTGGATATACTAACGTGTACTGAAGATCATATATAAATTGGCATAAAAGCATATGCTGGCGATTTCAAAGGATCAAGTATATGTATCCTGTTAAATTTGCGTATCGAAGTATTTGCTAAATCCGTTAGTAAGTCTAACCGAATTCGCTAGTGAAGAGATTAGAAAAATGGTCAGAAACGCTAGATTCTTCTTACGACTCGAGGAAACTGCTATAGCGTGTGACGGTGGTAGCATTCTTTTATACCAAATAGCAAATTCTTGGAATCTTCGAATCGGTTTTGTAACGTTTTGTCTAGCTGAGACGTTCGAATGGCGATATTGATGAAGCATATGCGATATCAGGTTTACGATGTAACGTGTTATGTAGCGTGTATATATAGATACATTCGGCAAATTCGTAGCAATTCGAAAGCGCGCGTGAAAACGTCAGTATTACGCCGATTTTTGCGCTGATGCGAGCGATCGTACGTTGGACTGCGATTAGTGTCTTGTAATAAAAAATTGCAATACGGTTAATTAATTTAATAAATAACCTGTAAACCTATAATCAGTTGTGTTTTCTATAAAAAATATATGTGTGTACGTTTCGTATTTGAATAGTTGATATCTCATTGAGTTGTACCTGCGACCTTTCGATTTTTTATTTATACTGGTAGCGACTCATATCGGAGATGATGGGAATTAACAGAAAACTGGTATAAGCATAAAAAGCCGGAAACAATGAATCATTAAAGCTCGTATCTAGACTACGGATTGGAGATTGAGATTGAATTGAATTTGGCCAATCAGTGCAGTGTTAACTAAACTCAAGTTTTAGTGAAATTTAGTGAACTTTGCACTGATTCGTCAGTTTTCAATTCAATATTAATCTCCAATTCATAGTCTGATACAAGCTGAGACTTTCATTTCTACAGTACCTAATATTTTCTCTTCATACCTTGACGGAAAAACAGAAAAACAACAGCCAATCAGAACTCGCGCTGTTAGTCGACAGTTTCTGCTTTATCTACTGCTTACTACCAGCGCGAGTTCCGATTGGCTGCTGCTTCTTTACTTTTCTGTCAAGATGTGAATTCTACCCGATACAATGGCAGCGTTTCCAAGTATTTTAGTTATATTATGACGTCATTATGTAGCTAGAATGCTTTTGAAGCAATTTAGGGATCCTATCCTAGTTCTTTTACTCAGATCCGGCCTTTCTAGTGTCGTGTGCGACGGCTCTTGTGCTCCGATTACATTCAAATACCGTACAAATTATACGGTAAATGTCGGGATAAGCTGTTTTATAGTAAAAAATAAATTTGTCTTTGACGCGTAACGAAGTATCTCAAGTTGTTACGCGCGATTTAATTTTAAAATTGTGCGAGACGCTGATTTAACCTCACTTATTTCGTAATTCCGCAATAACTTTCACGAGTGTTTTTGAATAAGATATGCATGTTTATATAATGCGTCTTATAAGATATGTGTTTCTGATATACATTAAATAATACTTTCATTTAATTGTCAGTGACATTATTCTGTAGCTTATTTTTTTTACTATATTTTTGAGGTTAACCTCGAGGCTGATGCAAGCGAACTAAAAACGAATATGTAATCATTTCCTGATTATCGATGACTCGTGGCAACTTATTAATATATTATCTGAATAATTTTTTATAAATGGTTAAAAATAAATTAATATCCATATTATTTGCAACAGATTTCTAAGATATGGAAGAATATGCAAGAGAGCCGTGCCCTTGGCGGATTGTGGATGATTGCGGAGGTGCCTTCACTATGGGTGCCATAGGCGGTGCAATTTTTCAAAGCATCAAAGGTTTCCGTAACGCTCCCAGCGGTTGGTCGCAACGTTTTCGCGGCAGTGTCTTGGCAGTGAGGCAACGAGCACCCATTGTTGCTGGAAATTTTGCCGTATGGGGCGGGATGTTCTCCACGATCGACTGCACACTGGTACACTTCAGGCAGAAGGAAGATCCTTGGAATTCTATCATCAGCGGAGCGGCAACCGGTGGGATTTTAGCAGCAAGAAACGGTCTGCCAGCAATGGCAGGCAGTGCAATCATTGGTGGTGTGCTATTAGCTTTGATTGAGGGTGTGGGAATCTTCATCACGCGTCTCTCTGCCGAACAATTTAAACCATCATCGCTCGATGATCCGTCGCACCTTGCTCAATCGCCACAAGGTTATCCGTCATAATATTCGACTGCATTGTTTAGGTTTTTTTTGAAGTTAGAATAAAATTTCCAAGTAACCACGTTAGGCAAGCTTGACTATTAGAATATATATATATATATATATTTTTGTCTTGTTTTACCAGCATTAAATTTGTATGCAATACAGACAGACTATAGAATTAAAGACATACATATTTTTCATTCTTGTGTTCTTTTAAATTATGTAGGATGCCAAACATAATATCTTGTAAGAACGTATATTGTAAATATTTACAAAGTGCGAGGAAAGTTAATGAATAACATGAATATCATATGACATTACAGTACAATTATTATAAGTTTATTTCAACACCCTTGTACAAATAAATTAACATTATATCCTAACAAGGTATGTAAATCTAGAAGATTTAGTTTTTTTGCATGGTATCAATCGTTAAATATAATTGTGGTGTTAATTATTATTGGTATAATTATATTAGTAATTTATAAAATCAAATTTCTTTAATATCATCTTTTCATCTTCAGACGTTTCATCGTCTTCAATTTCTTCCTCAAAGTGATTTATCGATGCTGGTACAGACAAGTCCAACTGTTGATCGTTTAGATCTTGCGAATTAATATCACTCGTTCCTGGCTCAACTTTCACACTGTTATTTTTTTCCAACGAATCTGACAATAAATTTTCATCCATAGATTGCTTTAGATCTGTGCCGAGCAGAGTATTTCTCAAATGCAATCGTTCAACCTATAATATTGATATTCAACACGTTTTCTTCGTGTAAAAATCGCAAATTAAAGTATTTGATTTAATCACATGTATAGCTTACATTTGTGAACAGCGTACCTGCAATGCAATTATTTGTTTCTCGATTTTCGATAATATGTCACTCAGGAATTCTTTTTGTTTTATCAACCGCTCACGATAATGCTGCAACTCTTGCGAAGAAAATCTTCCTTCCTTGTTCATCGTTATAGATTTTTCCGTTTAGTAATTTACATTTTATACATCAAATACTACTGCAGAAAACACTCCTATCCTTCTTTTTGGCTTAGTTGAGGTTGCGGTGCACAAAACAAAACACGGTCAGTTGATAAGGCTGTTTTCTATCGTTGCGATTTCTGAACTAACCACAGTCGCTGATATACTGTCGTAAATACGTTGGATGATTTTCAGCAACGCGAACACAGAGCCGTTGTATTGCCTACTGTATCGTCTTAAAGCTGGTATTGCATGTGTCCCCGACATTTTCTCTAGACACCCTAGAAGTTCTCTATCCAACAGCCAATTGGCACATTCAACAAACTCGTCGTACGACATATGTGATACCAGGATGAGGGCGTTGATGTTGAATAAATCTTTAAGCGGGGTAATAGAAGAGCACCTATATTATCGACCGTTCTTAGTTATCCGATGTAGATAAAGATATTATGAACATTTAACGTGTGTATGGTTTAATTTTATAATTTACAATTATCCTAATGTATAGGTCTACGATGAAATATATTACATATTTTTGTAAAACATCATTTTTGTGGTTATTATAAGTGCTGATTTGATACGAACTTTACCGGCAGAAGATTATCAAATCACAAACTTTTTTGTTAAAGTAAAATTCTTAAGAAGAAGGTATTAATTATGACACAATTTAAATTAGGGTAAGACTGAATACGAATAAACAGTATAAATTAGTACAATAATATTTTATTCTTTCTACAGAGGTCTACATGGCATTATGGCTAATGACACTTTATCATAATAGGAATGTTTTTAGGTACAGAGCATTCGAATGGACCACCATGTAACTCACGTAAATATGTACGTTCATACTAATTTGTAAATTTATAAACGTGCGAATTAGTTCGAGTAGGATACGAAAACATCAGCTCAGCTGGAGAATTCCATTGTAATTATGTTATCCATTGCTTCCGTAAGATTTTCTTGGTAAAGCTTGAAATAAGAATTTTCTAGCAACCCGGTTTTGGTATTTCGGTTTATATCGGGTTTACGCGCATTGATTAGCTTTTATTGGCCCAGTAGTTTACGTAGGGTATTATTTACATATAAATACATGCATACTTGGGCGAGGATTAGATCTACACTTGTCAGATTATCACCGTCAGAGAGAGATACAAACTACTCGCGAAATCTCGTGGTTATCAGGGTTACTCTATTATTGTGTGTTTTATCATACACGTTAAGATAAATGTTATAAGGACGGTTGGACCAACTTGCTGCTTCTGGATTGATCCAGAGTTTCACTGGTATGTGTAATAACTCGAATAATCAAGATTTTACCATTAATCTTTCCTTTCAAATTGATAATCAAGTTGGCGCAATGTGTCCTTTATTATGTCTCCAACGACGATATTTTAACGTTTACGGGTCGTCTCGTGGAATATAGAACTAGGTCCGTATTGTCGAGCTTAATCTCGAGCAGAACGCCGTTGTGGACGTTGCGTTTTTTTATAATTGTTCCTTCAGAAATCAAGTATCCATGCATTTTGCCGTCGCATCAAAGGCTGTTCACGATAAGGTTAGCGAACATATTCCGAGCCACTGATAATGCTGTTTATCGCTACAATGTATGAATTCGTTTACATGAACTGCTGTGTTTAAGCAAAACGCGATCCGCATGCTTGCGACGGTACGAGCTTCGGCTTGGTGAAAATTGCAAACGCGCGCAGGGTTCGGCTTGAGATTAGGCTCTAAGTTCGGCTCGAGGTTTGGCTTGTTAATGTGAGCCCAGTTTAAGACAAACTCGATGTTTATTCGCAAAGGTCGTAGCAGGAATTTGGGCGGCTGCTAGGGGCTCAAAGAATGCGGAAACAGAAAAGAGGCGAAGGTATCGTTAGCAGTGATATTTTGCGCTGCTTTAGCGATGTTTATTGGTATTTGAAATTATCGAGGAATATATCACCCCTGCGGTAATTACAGCAATGTAGTTGACGTTACGAATCGCGATATTCCTACAATTCCGGTAATATCGGAACTGGGGATCGGAACGTGGAAAATATTTTGGCCACGGATGACAGTATTAATATTTACTATAGCTCCATTTATTCGCGTTACTATTGTGCAAATTACTTGGTATAGATAAAGTTAACCCTTCCAGTCCGTTCGATCTCTTTATTGGTGTGTTTCACAATTCTCTTAGTATAGTTTTAAAAATTAAAAAGATTGTGAGAAACATGTATTTTATCAACTTTAATATTTGTATGTTGGGGTAGTTTCTTTTTATTATTCAGTAGATTATTAATAATGTACCTGTATGTAAAGAATATCTATTGTACTTATTTGTAGCGTATGTTTTCTAAATATTGCATACTGATAAAGGGAGACTTAAACTGGTTTCTTGAAAAGAATTGATAATTGACGTGTGATTTGTAACATATAAAAGGTACTGAAAGGGTTAAAGATTAAATGCACTTCGGATGAGAAGACTCGAATGCTGTCATTTTGCTTTTAACGCGACGCAACTCGTTTCATTTACTGCGCTACTTGGATAAGCAATTCACTTACGAATGTATGTTCAAATAAAACGGAATAGTTGCATTGAGCAGATAATAAGGAAAAATCACGCGTTAATTATATACGTTATCGATAAAATATATCGTTGACATTTGAGACCAGCTCGAATTTAAATTGTAATCGCTGCATTTTATTAATGCAAACATCGGTATAGCTCGGATGAACAGTAGTGAAACATTGAAATTTTTTGGGAGGAAATTAACTAAACGTAAACGTTTTCCAATCTTATCGGTACTTAAATTTATAAATATAAATATCGCTATATGAACTCTGAGGTATATGGTAACCTTGGAATTTGGGGTAGAAACTGAATTCAAATTTATATACTTTCACACAGGACTTACTGGGGGAAAAAAACTAGAAGCAACGTGAGCAAAGAATAAATAATATACACGAAGTCAATATACACGATCTATCCGAACCTCTTAGCGCTAATCGAAGGGAATTCAGGACGGAAAATCATCGACGCCCCAAAATGTAATATGATACGATGTAAAATCGATATTAAATCGTTATCGAAGCTACATGCCACTTTCGAATCCGTGAGATATGGTGGTGATTAGAGCGACCAATGTCACGTTCTACGGTTTAGAAATAGGAAGATAGACGTGTGTTTTCCCTATGTATACGTTCTCTACTTCCAAGCACAGAATGACATTATCTCAAAGTATTACAGTCACGACGCGGCTGGGAGAATAACGGACATTTCTTCGTGAGTTCTTCCGTGGCTGCGGTGAGTTCTCGCGCGATTCGTCACTCGAAATTTCGTCCCCCGTGGGGAACCTACCAGTCGTCGAATCGCAAACCGTAATGTTTGTCGTTACTGTAACAAAAGTCACGTCAATCCTTGGAAGACGGCGGGGATTCCCTGCTGTTGTCGCTGGTGAAGCTGGACAGACCGAGGCCACCGAGAGTTTCGTGGCTGGACGAGCCTGTCGGGGAATTGCTGCTACTTCTGGCACCGCTCAGTGGCGTCACGTTAGTGCTATCCGCTGGTATCAGACCCTCTTTCATACGCTTTTTCTGTTTCATTCGCCTATTCTGGAACCAGATCTTTACCTGCGTCTCGTTGAGCTGCAGCGCGGACGCGATTTCGATGCGTCTCGCTCGCGTCAGGTACTTATTGAAATGGAACTCCTTCTCGAGCTCGGTGAGCTGCTTATTCGTGAAATTCGTGCGACCGGTGTTATTGAAGCTACCCGGGATCCCGGCCAGCGAGCCGACGATGCAATTCACCGTTCCACTGGCGGCGGTCGCGTACACCGACGAGCTCGCCCCTGCGGTCGCGCCGCTACCGAACTCGACGTTGGGGTTTGCTTTCGTCGCTGAAACAGATTTGTTGTATATTTGCGATAATAATATAATATATTATATTTGCGATAATTGTGCACAGTCCTCATAAGATAGCGAAGTGATTACATGGTCATTGAATATTCAACTTTGCTGGCGCATTTCTTATATCAATTTATAATCAACTTTTCTTCACGGCGAGCTGAACGACTGCAAGCGAAATGTTTCTCTCGACTTTCATGATCAAATTTTATTTTTTGTTGTTTTTTTTTTTAATTTAAAGTAGATCTTATTGCAATGTAATTATAATTTGAGCTTGGCTACTGAAAGGGCAAAAGACTCCGCCGATCACGAATTTTTATCGCTACTGAAGAAAAATTTACTCGGGATACTTTATGTTAGTTAGCAAATGTTAGTCAATTTAGAAACGTTCTGTTCTAAGAGGTATATGAAATATTCGCAGCCAAAATAACTGGCCAAATACGACGGACACGAGCGACTTTCTTATTGAATAAAGACAATTGTGCCGTTTCCAATTTGGACGTAGCCTTCTAAGTGTGTTAGAGCGCGTAACAGACGTGGACGCAATATGTGTCGAATTAAGATCAAGTCAAATCCTTTAAGTGACAGTTTGCCGGCCATAACAGCTGGTCACTACCGTAGGAACAGTTTCAGGGATGACCTGTGCAAAGCTGAACGGACGGTAGGGTTGAGCCCTAAATCTGGATCAAATTGCATCAGCTGTAGGACAAACATCCGAAGTCGTAACGTTGTTGCGCAAAATTTTAATTCTTTTCTTCGCCTCGCCTTGTGTTGCTCTTTGTTAATAATTCGTTATTAATTGCAACAATTTCTTTTCTTTTTTCAACTATTATTCTCACCATCCGCCAAGATAACTTTGACAATTATTCTCTCATCATGTCGCCAAAGTTATCGCGATCTTAATTTTTATTATCCGGCCTTGTGCCGGGTGTCATAACATCGATATAAATTTAGTTTGAGGAATGATGCAATTAAAATATCGCTAAAACAAAAGCAACATGTTTCGGCGGAAGGATGGGGATACATTATGAAAATTACATTGTTATTTAGACCATGGTATGTAGCAGTCAATTTACTTAATGGCAGGGGGCGAACGAAACTGTCAAGCCACCGCCTTAAAGTCACGTCTTCCCCGTTATGTACATTTTCCTTCGATATTTCCACCTTCTCCCTTCGATATTTTTATAATACATTTTCCGTTCAATCTGCTCTAAGAAATTACCTTCCACGGTCGTCTGCAAAAGGCAGTTTATTTCATTCCCATTTATAGTATGCATTATACACATATCTGATGCAAAATACCTATATACATAAAATTTGTACGTGTGTGTGTGTGTGTGAGCGTGGATGAGTGTAGATGTGGGTGTGCGAGACTCTCACGAATTTCCTAATATAAGCGAAAAGATCAGTCACTTATACCAGGAGTCCCGAACTTAGCCTGCGGCCATTAAGCTTACGCTTTTCCAAGCCGAATAATAAACTTGGACAAGTTCTATTAGGCGTGCCAGTGCCAGATACAATGAAATGTTTCTCGTTTCTCGCGACTCATTCATCAATTTAGCACTTTAACAGGGGGACCGGCCACGGTGTCGTTGATTTTCTATACCAACCTTCTTTGGCAACGAGGCGTTGTTTTAATGTGATGCAGAAGAGATATCCTTAAACTTCGATATATCATACGACAGCGTTGTCAATATGTTTGTGCATAAACATTTGTGTAAAAAAGAGAAATTTCCAAAAAATTAAATTTATCAAATGAAGGAAAAAGTCTTTACTCATACATTCACGAATTATATCATAAGTACGAATCGAGTATCTTTGTCCCAATAGTGTATTACCTTAAAGCTCGATGTCATATTGTGTGTAGAAATTAATAGCTATGTAAAGTTCCTAATTCTGGGGAACATTTGCCTCGTGTATATGCGTGATATTGAGAAAGTGGGAAGGAGGAAAGGGTTGGCGTAAAGGGGCGTACCACGAGAGGCCAGGATCCTTAATAACGCTGAGTCAAGGGAGGCGTTGACGCTTCTAATTATCTTCTATAAGGCATGTAGATGCTCCTTCGGAGCCTTTTGCTCTACTATGATTATATCGTTACTACCGAATCCCCTGTAATATCGTATAAGAGGCCTAATCAATCACGGTGAGAGTCGTCGGATAGATTTCTCAAGTGGAGACATTGTGAAAAAATATTTAAAGTAACGTGCAATCTAAGACCACACACACATTATTACATATGGCAATAATATGTATTAAAATATACGGTCTCTATTAAAATAAAAATGCATGCCCTGTGTGCATTTATTGGAATAAAAATTCCCACAGTATGTGGACACCGCGGTGTTTTAATAGGCTATTGAATTAAGTCAAGAAACGATGAATATATATTTATTTAGGAACTTGTGGGAAGCTGGGCGTCGATGCGTATAATCCAGACATTAGATACAAATCAAATACAGCTGAGCCCTCGATATAGCGGTATACTTATGTTTTTCATCGAAGGAGAGAATTTCTACAAATGACGATTCGTTTTATAAAAATCTCGGGTTCACGCTCGTCGAGCAGATTGTGCATTGTATCGACCGCGGAGCCCGGAGAAGAATTCTGTGAATTAGGGAAAGCATCAGCGCGCCCGTATCTGTCCTTCCTGTAACACGATACACTGGCATCCTACGTTCTCCTGTATGCGTTTGCCATCATCCGTTTCTTACGTCATCCGTGAGGCGCCCCCGCAGCTTTTAGCCTTTGAATAATATTTGAATTGCGTAATGTTCCTTGAAGGGGGAGACTGTCGACGCATAAGAACACGCATAAGAGCGGATAATTCTGCGTGATCGAGAGACTGACTTTGCTAGTAGCCGCCGTTTCTTCTTCGCTAGACGTAAAGTAATATCATTATCACAAGTGGGCCCTGAAATTTTCCGCCATTTCTTCTCTGTTCTCGCGTTTCAATATACAACAGTTTTTCTCCTTCTCCTCCACCGTAGGAATTTTGATGAACGGCAATGCGTTAAGTCAGGTGCAATTTAATCGGACGGTATCTCCGAACGAAAGGTCGTACGTTGGCGTGCACACGGTTGGAAACTACACAATTAAGTATCGTATAATCCCGTCACGCAGACGGGACTTACGCGTGTGCGTGCCTCGAGGCATTACGTGTGCGTCTTTTATTTGATATCAAAAATCTCGCAATTTGCTTAAAATCAGCAATTTCGCAAAGTGATACGTATATGAGCTGTAATTGCAACATAATTTCGTGTAACGCATTCATCCAGTGGTACGTTATATCGTCTCTGTTGGGAAGCGAAATCTAGTACCTCAAGTATTATTAATACGCATGTACACGCATGGTATACATTAATAAACAGCGGACGTACTCATTGTATGATTGGCATTGTAGTAGTGCGCACTTTTTTTGTGCAACCGACTACATAACATAATTGTGGAAAGTATGTCAACACTTTTAATGACTTGTAAATTCGTTGCTACTTATACAACGTCATTATAGAGCTCTCTCCTTTATTCGCCGAGTTTATTGTTACTCACTATTATTGAGTATTATCACTGAGATTAATATTGCCGAATATTATCTCTGAATTTCATTGTGTAAGCTTCTCCGTTATGCGTATCCGCAACCCTCTTTCAGCCAAGCGGATGCATATTACATACATATTTACACATGAAAACACGAGAGCAAAAATCGAGATACACAATTTCAACGAGATCCGAATTCGAGGTAGCGCGAAAATCCGAAAAGAGCTAAGAATGACTTGATATTTAGAAACGATATTAGAAACGAGACTGATCTGCGGAGCACGTCGATGAATCAATTTTCCAAATCGTCCGAGCCGGCCGTCTATTCTATCTATCTAGCCGGTTTATCGCATGCGAGAACTGACAAAACGATTTCGCCGGCACAGTTCCTTCCATTCGCAACCCCTTGTCAGTCATCGTCGTGCCCCGTCGCCGGCCGCGTTGATTTCAGCATTATGATAGGTAATATCCTGAGTCACAGTCGAGTACGAAAAGGCAACGTTGTGTACCATAACAGCGTACATAGAAGGGCTGCGTGCAGCACGTTCGACATTCACACTCTCCCTTAGACGTTCGTGTGTATGCATTCGTGAGTATGCCCGAAGCATTTCCCACTGAAATTAAGCCCAGCACGACACCTCGTGGGGGTTGTCGATAAGTTTCACGCGCTTTCTTCGCAACAGCCCGCCTCGAGTTCTGGCACAGGTGCTGTTGTTTTCTCCATGGGTGGCGACGTTAAAAGTTCATCACTCGATAGTCGGGGACGCGAGGCAAAAGAGAGAGAGAGAGGGAGAGGAAGAAAGACAGAGAGAACTCGTCATCCGTCCATATAATTACACGTACCCGTAGAAAATCAATTGGACCGTTCCACGAGCCGGTATTTCAGCTCGGCCGAAAGAAGAGGGAAAAGCTTTTCGTTGGTTCATACTGCGGCGGCGGCGAAAGTAACATGTAAATACCACCGTTGTCTGTAATTGAGCCACGCGGAGGAAGATTACGAACGGCCCTAGCCGACGAAGCAGCGCGGAAATGAAAATCACCATGAGGCGAGACACGTGGGTAGCGTTGGCAGCGGTTGTTGGAGTCCGGCCGAGCGGATCTGTCGGGCCGCGCTTGGACGGCTAGCGTCGCGATGAGGTACGAGGGCAGGAGAGGGTGGGCGCGGAGGAGGAGGGTCAGTTGCTGCCAGGGTTGTTGCGGGATCCGGGGTTGCCGGGTTCGGCGGGTGGCAGCCCGGGTGGAAACACGCGAACGATCCTCTGATCCCCTCGCGAGATATCGGCCACTCACTCACGCGTCCGCCGGCGACCCCAGTGGAGCGGCGCGCAACATGCCCAGCCAGTTGTTCGACTCTACCCACAATCTCTGCCCTCTCTTTCTTTCGAGCGCGCGCTCGACTTTCTTCCTCTTCCTCTTTCAACCCGGGGCATGCCTGCCTCTACCTTCGCCTCTGTCCCGCTCCCTTGCCCGTTTATCCGACGCGTCTCTCTATCTACGACCGAAGCACTCCGTGCTCCTTTTTTCTCCCTACACACGTATCCCTGTACTCTGTCCGTCTCGCCTTTCCTTCACTTTCTCCTTCTATCGCGCGTCGTCCCGCACGTCTCGTCTCCTTTTATTTCCTACACTGTCGTTTGTCTCTCTTTCCCAAGTTCAGGGCTGACGTGCGTGCCTGGCGACGCCCTGCTTCGCGAATTAAGTCCCACGGGATAGCTTGATCGGGGATTTTCTGCAGATTTTACGTTTTAACGAGTGCACATTGCCGCGGGTCAATTCCACCGTCTCAGCGAATTGCAGCTCAACCCCGCCGAAATTGCACTTAAGGTGAGGTAATGCGTGTCCTTTGTCCGTATTGTTCACTCTCGGGAACAAGTGGTAGTAGCAGTAGCTCGCCAGTATGAACCGGGTGATTTCTTTACACCCGGATATCGGACATCGCTTAGTTATTCGGATACTACCCGAATTGACCGGGTGTGCAGGTATGCGGAACCAAAAGTCGTGAATAAAACCTCGGATAACATTCATCCGTTATTGATTTTTATAGCAGCTGATTTCGTACGAACTGATTTAGTCTTTAATTCTTTTCAAGTATAGCGCATATTGTAATCAACAGTATTTCAACAGCCGAGTGTTCGGGGAATACTCAAAAAAACTCAAGTATCCGGATAACAGCAGAATACCTAAGTACTTGGATATAAACACCGCATAGTACTTTATATATATATATATATATATATATATATATAAATAAGTTAATATATTGGAAGAAAGTTTATGAGGAAATCTTTTATGACTCATTATATATGAAAACACACATAAACAATATTGCTGCGTTAATATTATATATTTTATTTGTATAAGAAATCCTGTAAGCTTTAAGATATATTGTTTTAAGATGCATCTTCGTATGTAGCGTAACATACGCTGAACAATTCTCCAGCATTTATTTTACATATTATTCGAAGGACAATATAGTTAGCTGCATTTAAACATGTAGACAGGACGTAAGTAAAGAAGCTAACAAGGGCTTTAGTCTTTGAGTCCTGTCGTAATGCCGTCCCTGCATGTATTCAGTCAGGGCGTCGATAACGATATGCATATTTTAAGTCGGCTTAAAAGGCGATAGTCTTCGAGGAAACAGGGTAACGCTGAAGTAGGTAACGTGAGAAACAGAGTCCATGAAGATAATGTTCCCGAGGAATATTTATTTAATATTAGTTATGAGTAAACAAGTATGGATATACGTATATCTGGACTTTTCTTATTTAATGAAAATATATGCAATTGCTAGTACTGGTATCTGAAACATTTTATCTGCTATAATATTTTTCATTATTATGATCTTTAGGTTATATATTCTAACTAAATATATGTATTATTGTATTAAGTATTAAGTATCAATATTACCAGTGATATTTTTATGTATTATTAAGGAATTATAGTACACAGATGAAACCGAAGCTCCCATAGGAATATATGAAATTTTCCATTTTACCATGACGAAGGTATGGAATTATTACTGCTGTGTTACGAGGGGGACGTTCGTTTGTTCCGTTTCTCTTCGTGCGGTATTGCCAATCTCGCTATTGAGTATAGAGAAAAGAAATCGAGTTTAGTATGATAGATTGGGCGGGTTGACAGCATCACACGACGGTCTTTCCGTCTCCTGTCTCGCTCCAATCTTAACTAAGGGTGGTCCACACCGGGTGCGTCCCCATAGAGACCCTCTATTCTGGACCCCCTGAAGCATGTTGCGGAGGCATGGAGGGAAAAAGGAACGCTATTGTAAGTTCTCGACCAACCAAAAAAGTTAACCAACCAAAATCTACCGAAATTGCCCCACCATTCTGCTCCGCCCATCTCGTTACTTTTCTTTCTCTTTCCCTCTCTCTCTCTCAAATTTTTCGTGTTATAACGGATACATTGCGTGCTGTAACACTTCAATCGATTCCAAATGTAGCCGTATTTAATTAATTGTATTAAGTATATCTTAATAAAAATAACTTTCACTTGTGTTTAATGGTTTAATTAATAGGTTTGTTTCATGGTATGTGAGATTGTTTAAGTGGGATGGTTGCAAAAAATCATTATTTTAACGAATTGTTCAATTTTATGTTATTAGTTTTTATTACACTTGTATATATAAGATATTGCGTATGGTAGTTGCTACAAAAATGTATAATTGCGAAACACCCTAAAATTGCGTCTATAATATAACAAATTATACGTGCAGCAAAGGATTTGTCGAGAAAAATTGAATTGTACGTAGTGTATCAGAAACATCAAGATATAATAGTAGAAGTAAAAACGAGAGGGGTTAAACGAGGGTGACAAAGTTTCATTTCGGTTTGCATGTTCCGCTGCAATAAACGTCAGTCCCTCTAGTGCCTACGCTGGCGTTATTAATTCGATTATAATGAGCTATTAAGTGAAACGCTGGTAATCCTGACAAGCTCCATCCAACGACTAAGCTCGCACTCACTCTCTGAGTTAGAAGATTGCGGGGAGCACCGTGGCTGTTAAGCAAATTAGTGTGAAGTTAGGGGAACCGTTCCGACCTTTTTAGGCGTTATTTTCAGTGGGCTACGCTACGTCACTTTTATGGTCATCAACTCGACACTGAATTAAGTCGTTTTGCTGCACGGTATTTTCAAACTAAGCTGTTAAACTTTGCAGTCGTATTCCTTCATCAGTTTTCAATCGATTCCTTTTTTAATGAAAATGTCAGGAGGTCTTAATAATCTCTCGATTACAAGCGTTATTGACTTTAGCGTAATGTTTTATATGAGTTGAATATTGTGTGAACAGTTTCAGTTGAGAGATATCGATTAAAATAATTAAACAAAAAAACTATGCTGTGTAGTTTATTGATGAAATGGATAACGAAGATATTTACATCTTAATATCTTAATGTAGACAAGGAAATATAAACAAATATTATATTTTCCTCTTGATCAAGATATTGAGTTTTGATTCATACGCAAATACGCTTGTTTAATAAACGAGTTATCTTATCAGCGTCAGGAATTAATCTGATAAATATGAATACAAGACGGTTTTACTTAATCATGAATCTTATCGTAATCATTAATCTTATCGTAATCTGTTTTTTAACGTTTTCGCTAGTGTTGTACAGTCTAAATCCAGCGATATGTCATGTTTATATACGTAGAGATTGTGAATCAGGATTCTATATTCACAGTATTCTCTCTTTATAAACACATTCATGTATAATCTCGCAACTTATCATATCTCACATGTGAGAAAAATTGTTATTATTTTCCTGTAATTTGAATTTCTCTTATCGTGACGTTCCGCATTCTAATAATATTTATATACCGTTATCAATATATATATATAATATATGTGTACAGAAAGATATCGTGCACAATGAACTATTGAGATTTATATCTCTCAATATAAATTTCTTCAAAAATTGTTAGATATGTATATCTAAGAATTTAATATTCATTGAATAAAAGGTGCATGATACTTGCACAATAATTGCATTTAATGTTATTTAACAAATAAATAAATTAATTTAAATAAATTTT
>NW_014559826.1:160338-214838 GCF_001313825.1 Dinoponera quadriceps
TAAATTTTTAATGGTTTAAGTGGTAATCTAGAGATTTATATTTAATTTACATTTAAATAGTTTAATAGTACTTTTAAATTAGTTTGAAATACATAATTTTCGTACCATTGAAACATTTTGATATGATTGAGTCTTTTTTGCATCTAAGTCATTAATTTTTTCTATACGCCAAATGAATATTTTCCATTTCATTCTTCGTGCGTACAATCTTATCTATCGAATGTTTGATTATCGTACAATCGTAAACGAAAGCCAAAGTGTAGAGTAAGATAATACGTGAGGTAAGTTTCCATTAGAAATATCTCGAGAGATATTGTAACAGAATCAATAAGCTCTATTTTACAAATAGTAATGCAAATCCATTACTCAAGTTGTGCTCTCAATTGAGAGATTTTAATGATGTTATAACCTTTTTCGGTAACAATTTTTTTATGTTTGTGGATAGTAAATTGAAAAGAAAATTTAAAATTATGGAGAAGAGACTATCACTCGATTGTTCATGCTCTTTTTTCCAAGATTATTTATAAATCTAATAAATTTAATTTAAATTCTTAATTATAAAGAATCGATTAAAAATCTTAAAAACCTTAAAAATCTATCAAAAATCTTAATTAAAGAAGATCTGTATTTAAATCATGTTATAATGTAGTTAACATTTTAAAGATGTTTTCCTTTTTTCCTCATCCTAATATTGTAAAAACTGGATTAAACAGCAAACACTCACATGATCAGGATGAAAATATTAAAAAGACGTGTCCACAGGTTAAGGGTTAAAGATACTTGATGAGATGTAAGAAAATCAACAAGAAACGTAGTAGCGAATCGCAAATTGCGCACATGATTAATGATTATAGAGCGAATCGAGATTACGTGTCACGTTTTATTAATTTTGATACAGATAGATCATCTGAAAGCCGACTATCTCGACAATTACGAAATAGCCTGTTACATTTTCTTTCTGACAAATTGTTTGTCTTGTTTATTAATTTTAACCTTTAGACAAGCGACGTCTTTTAGTCGACCCGTACAATTTCAAATTTATAACTTAATGAACTTTGAATCAATCTATAGATTTGTATCTAGAAAAATAATGTTATTCTTATTTTGCTACTACAGCAGTTTTCTGCAACATTTTTTTGTCAGCATTTTTCCCGAGCAAGTTTATTGAATCTATATCATCCGAGAAATAATTTATTTGCATACGGTTTCACGAAGAAACAAAAAATGGTGAAATATGTGATAATTGAGGTTAATTGAGTATCATCCTCGTAAAAATTGTTGATCTTTGATCAAGTGTTAGTCTAACACTACATCGATGTGTTGAATTTATGTAAAGTGCCCTCAACGAGACCCGATTGGATTAAATTATGCTTCCAGGAACTGAGGTTCCTTATTGCCCTGTTGGCGATCAACGGATAAACATTCTTTATGCGTTTTGAATGAGTCTTCTAATCGTCAAACAATTACGTTGCGTTACGACGTATCATTAAACGATAAAAATTGTATGTTATATTTTATGTAAATGAAAAAAAAAAGAATATTAGCATATTTCGCGTACGCATGTTGCATCTATTAAAGCGAAACTGTACGCACGATTTACGATATTCACGCGATAATAGTGAGAATAATCGTGACTGATTAAAATTGATATCGTCCCGAAGATGAGAGAGGCACGCTATCGGGCAATGATAGTTCCTCAAATAGCAGGCAGCACAAAAGATAGACTGTCGTGATTCTGCATCTTCGTACTTCGGGCTAATCAAGCGGTTTAACGAGTGGCTACCGGATCGCGTTCACAGAATACCTAATTTCACGGTAGTTTGCTCACTGTGCATAGGCGCCGACTCGGGCGGAAATTTCAGTGAAGCGCGGATACGGACTTACCGACTGGTTTCGGTACGTTTCGCTTGACCTGCATCCATTTGTACGTCGGCACTTGCGTCTGCTGTTGCTGCTGTTGCGGATGGTGCGGATGCTGCTGCTGATGATGGTGCCCGTGCTGATGCGGATGGCCGGACTGCTGCAGAACGTGATAGGTCGTCGCGTCCGTGTTCTCCTCCTTGTAATGCCCCGGCTGGTGCGCGGAGAACTCGCTCTGCCGAATCTGCGTGTGGTACTGCAAAGGCTCGTCCGACGACGGCAATTGGTGAAGATAGTTCGAGGTACCGCCAACGGCTATTTGGTAATCGGGGTCGTGATGGTGGTGGTGGTGGTGGTGATGACTAGAGGACTGATGATGAAGTTGCTGATCGTGCTCCGTTCTCGCGTGACTAGCTTGAGGTACTGTGGTTTGATGGAGGTTGGTGGCAGCTGGCGGCGGATGGTGATGGTGGTGATGGTGATGGTGATCGTCCCGGTAGGCGGACTGCTGAACGTGGTAGTTCTGGTGCGGGTCCACCGAGGTTACCGCGTGTTGCTGTTGATTCGTGTACGATGAGGACGCGTAATCCAGATTGGTGTAACTCAGACCGTTCTCCGAGGAGATTATCGCCGTAGTGGAGGCGCCATCCTCGTGGAGAACGGCGCCCGTCGGTGAGTAGAAGCCCTGAGGTGGCGTGCTGGACGACGCGCCCGACTCGGCGGTTGGGAAACTCTCCGAGGACGACGAGGAATACGGCGCCACTGCTGTCTGGGGGTAGTAATGAGTTGGAACTATCTCCGGGGAGGCTGGCACGGACACGTGACCGCCGACGGATGATGACTGGTGATGATGATGGTGATGATGATTTCCTTGACCCGAGAACACGTAGTTAGGGTATGAGTCAGGCTTGCCGTAGGTCCCGTACATGCCCATGTCCATCATCATCATCCTCGTAACGGAGAGACGAATGCATCAATTGACCATCCACGGTCTTGTATCGTTTTGCTCTCTCGACGTGTGATATTCAAAATGAACGGAACGAGAGAAGCGATCTCTACATCTCGCTGAGAATCGTGCACTCAACCGGTCACTTCAACATCGCACATATCGTGTCGAATGATGTTG
Source organism: Dinoponera quadriceps (assembly GCF_001313825.1). NCBI lineage: Eukaryota > Metazoa > Arthropoda > Insecta > Hymenoptera > Formicidae > Dinoponera > Dinoponera quadriceps. Next base: position 163,325 of record NW_014559826.1, read on the forward strand.
TACTTGGGAGTTTTATCACCAGAACTATGAACTTTCGAAATCTGTCCGATTAATAAACGGATTCTCGATGAGAACACAAAATTAGTTGGTACTCGACGAGAGATCTCAAGGCGAAACAATGTTCACGTGTAGTCACAGGTATGAATTAGGCGTCGAATCTTCAAGCGTAAGCCGTGGTCACAGGTGTGCACTGAAACGTCACGTCAAGGCTCACGTCGACTCAAATCTGTGAATCTAATGTAAACTTTGCGATGGACGTCCGAAATCCAAATCCGAAGCAGTCGGTATATTCCGGCGGTCCGAGCAATTAAATGTGCCGATTCCCAGGTACCACGGAACGTTAACCGTCGTCCGTGAAAGTAATTCATGCGGGCATTCGTGCGGTCGATCCGTCCGACATGGGTCGCTGAAGTGGACTAGCTTGGCGGAAAGCTGCACACAGGTGAGACCGAGTCGCAGCAGTGGTGGTCTGGTGTGTCCAGGTTCTCCTTCTCTCTCTCTCTCGCTCGGACGTATCGTCCAGAGTGGAAGCATTGCGCTGGAGTGAGGTTAGTATCAAGGGGAGTTCCACCGCCGGTGGGCGGTCGTGTAGAGCTGATCACGTGATAGGGTTTGGGCGGTGTCAGCCAATGGTGGGCGAGCCTGCGCGCCCCGAGTCCACTGCCTCATGATGGATCACCAGTGTGGATTTTATTTTTCGTTCCTTCTTTTTATCTGGCACGCTGCAGTTGACACTTATCGTCGCGGGTAGGAGTCGGGTATTATATCTTGGTACCCACCTTCTATGCTATCCGGAGGCAGGCAACCTCCGCCCTTCTATCCTGGATAGGTTGTTTTGTGCCTTCTGCCTTTTTTTCCTTCCGCTCTCTCTTGACGGATCCTTCTATGTGCTTGCGTGTCTCGCTCGCCTCAAGGTACCAGCATCCTGCGTTTTTATTAGAACCTGACGGCTGATGGTTTAATTATAGCCGCGGTCTATTTCGTTTTATTAGTCAATAAGAGAACCGGCTTGCTCTGCTACCGGACGACCATGCTTTTCCATTATTTAATTAATCGCATTTACAGAAATGTGTGTTTCCAAACGGGCAAGTAAATTTATGTAAAACAAATGCAAAACGAGAAGGATGTACAACTTGCATATAACTTCCGTGTGGATACTATTGCGTTGTCCGGAAAAAAAAGAAGGAAATTGAGGATGGATAATTTAATTTGGTGGCTGTGTCACGGTAATAAATAAGAAAGATATTTCGGCCAGGCACGCGACGCACGAAACAATTTGTGACTCTTCAGAGGGCTGGGATATTCATCATCTCCACGTCATCGAGACCCTGACATGACAATACACTACTTTTAAAGTTATAACGAAGGGCTAGGTCGCATCTTGCGCCATGTCTATAAGGATATGTTGACAATTCTATCAATTTCATGAATTCTTACGTCGAACAACTATCGTATTTATCGACTATTTATTTATTGACTCTGAATAAAACAATAAACGCCACGTTCTCGAAATATATTGATAGTGTTCACAAATATTGCCAAATGAATTCCTGATTATTGTACTCTCTTCCTCTATTGTTTAAATAAATTGTATTTTGATTGTTTTGTCATATGTTTGACTGTTCACTTTCCAATATTTTGTAATCAATAAAGTGAACCGTACAGCATCCGAAGATAAATTCAAGACGATCCTTGGCATAAGATCCGATTAATATGGAAGAAGATAATAACTTTGACTACTTCATAACACGTTGAAAATAATTTCTAAACTTGAGTTTACAGCACTTAGTCAGCATTGTTATCTCGGAACGCAAGTAAAATTTAATATCACCAAGAATGTCGCCTAATTTAAATACGCTGATCATATCGATTAGTAAAATATTGTTTCAAGTGTTGTTTAAGAAAAGAATCGTTAACATTTTGGCAACGGGAGGATCTGAGAAGGGAGGCAGGAGCTCGTTCGTCCGGAGAGGACGACGCATGACGGCACATATAAGATACCTCCTACCCCGTGCGAGAGCGCAGTGACAGGATGACACATTCCACCGTGAGAGTTTTAGAAGCGTGGTCCCGTATCAGCAGTTCAGTCAGAAGAGCTTATATCGAGGGCGCCACCTGCGGCCACCCGCGACATCCGTTCTGTCCCGTACATCAGTCCAGGGAATCTTCATCTTGATCGAGCCGTAGTGACGTTTGATAGTCCTGATTCCCGCCGTCGGCTAATCTTTTTCACCCGAACGCGCACTTACATATCTTATCTCTCTGTCGTAAGGTAATTCGAAGTTTTCGTACTTCTAAAGCGCCGGACGTGCCCCTTGAGATCGCATCGATATAAATAAATACCGGATGGCCGTCTGTATCGCGTCAGTCTTCAATCTGATTCCATCTCTTTTAGCAAATCTCGAAGGAGGGCATCGTTGCTGTTTCTTGGCATCATAAATTACATTCTTCGCTGATTAACGCGAAATTGAAATTTGCAGATGTGGATTTTTATATGCGAAAAGGGAGATTATATTATTAAAATATTTTCTCTTTCTTTATCACATCTCACTCTATTTCTTATAATTTAAGTATCGAATTTATCTAGCAAAGAATTGTAGTGGAACAGTCTATTTCCGTCTTTGTCCCGTCCTTTGTCCCGTTGAATCTTTTAATGTTAGCAAGATGACACAGTAGAAATGGGATATTATACGTGTTTTCGTGTCGATGAGATGTGTTATTGCTTGCCGGGAAAATGCTTGGGACGTGTTTTAACGGAATTTGCGGGGATAAAGCGGACAAATTCGTGTTTAGCCCGCTCTAATGCTGGATAAATATCAGTAACCCTCTTTTCGGACGGCGCGCAAACTCCGGTCGAGCTAATCCTGTTAAACAATTACAGTCTACTCGAACGTTCCAGTACCCGTCTTTCCGTGTGGCGCCACGCTGAGTTTTGACGTGGGATGAGGCACCTGCATTGTCATGCTGAGCTGCAGTCGTTCTGTTACAGTCCACGCTTTTATCTGCAAGCCACAATAACCCATCGCCTCCCGAAGTGTCGTCTTTTGTGTTGAAGCTCCTCCGTTTAGTCGACATTTAGTTGTTTACTTGTAGTCTAAACTGATCTTAATCTAAGCCTATGCGCAGTGATAAAGTAGACTAAAGCTGATGATATACTTATAGTGTAAGAAATATTGAATATTATATCTTCTGACGTTTCTCTTTCTCTCTCTCTCTCTCTCTCTCTGTCTCTTTCTCTTTCCTGGTGAGATGCATTAAGTAGCTAATTTAAAAATTTTCCCCACTATCTCACAAAGATGGTAAGAGAAATACCGAAGTGTCTCCAATGCCGTTAATTCTCCGAGAAATATTTACTTTCTCAAATATGCGGTAAAACTTGATTTCTGCCGACCGCTCTCGGATTATATCCGAAAAATGGACCCAACGGCGATTGTGCGATCTATTTGGATATCACGTTTTAAACAGCGTCTTTGAATATTGGACGACCTGTCCGTCAAAGGTTTTCGAGTCATAACAATTCAACGGGTGGCTACTGACAGACAGCTGTCTATTGGGAGAATCACACGGGATCTCCAGGAGGTTGCCGTCTTTATAAAAGTGATGCGCTGCACTCCATTGAAACGTCGTCGATATCCCGGGGAAAACGTCTCGAAGCCACGTGAAATAAGAGAATGGGAGGAGGACTCGGGGTTGGGGCTGAAATTTTCGGTGACTTTTCTCGAGGGAGAGAGAGACTCTTCACGTTTCCCTTCTCGTTGAATCCGTTCTAACTAACATCGAAATTCCTATTATGAGGCATTACGAAGAGATTACACGTTGTATAATATTTATTGTGTGACTCGATTGCGGTGCGCGTAAATCTCGTCCCAAACGTTCTCGCTCAATCGATCTTCCGGCCTCGAATTTTCCCTAATTCCACCCATTTTCGAAATGGCGTCCGGCTTTTTTTTCTTCCGTATAACGCTCGCACGAAATCGTATCAGGGACATGGGAAACCTAGCACAATGAAGTCATCGATCACTCTGCATGAGAGTTACTCGATTGCTGTTCTAACTGTGCGGGGGTCTTGTCGACTTGGGCCATAAATGTATATACGTAATCGAATAAATTCGCGAATAATAATGCTAAGCGTCATTTGTTCCGAAACACGTCGTGAATGACAAAACTTTTAACTCGGGCTATACGTGGACAGGGAAATTTTTTTGAGACAAAGGTAGCGAAATGACGGCAGGTTATGTCAGCAGGCACGGAATGACTTTGCAATGTTCTATATGGCATTTCATTCAACCTGACTCACAGGCCGGTCTATTGTACGTGTTGATCGTATCGTGGTAAATATTGAATAAATGTAATTAGGCGCTGGTGTTAGGAGGGCGCGTGCACGCGGTAGCGTTGTATTCACTCAAGCGATCCTGATGAGTATGTAATTTTTGTGGTGTCAGCGTCTCTCTCTGTACGGTGCGGCGGTAGTAGCGTGAGCAAGTGATGAAGGCAAGAATTAACCATTGTCCGCTGACACCGCTCCTTTACACCGAAAAGTAATGTAATATCAACAAGCGTGCAATTATATATTTTTAGCGCGTATAAAAGAGTCAATGCGTTCACATGGGAGATATTTGTTTTACAGGATATCTATACGAAACGTTACGGAATATTCATTCTTCATATTTCGCGTACGTGTGTGTTATATTTTCTCTCATATTTAATGACATGAAATCGATGAACGTGTGTCGTGGTAGGGTTGATGTTTGAGGGATTACGTTTCGTGCCCTACTACAACGAGAAGGTACGGCTTGGATCTGCCCTATGACGCACGAATATCATAGCCGCATGAAGGAGAACGTGCATCCACGGTAATAAAGTTAGCATGGTAATTATGACAGGCTCGTTACCAGCACGTCGCTACGGGATATGAAGTGCTAATGAATGGACGCGTCGAACCAAGGGGTGGCTGGTACGAGCGTGTATTTCTGTTTCGTTCGTAAATAAGCTTCGGATATACAATGCCAGTATCTTTTATTTAAATTATTGGACATACATATTAGTACAGATTAGCTGCGTATACGTGAATAAACATTTATACACGACCTTTTTGTTTTCAACGACATACAATATACACACGCGTGTATAATCCTCGTATATATGTAAAATAGACATATGTGTGAAATCTTTATAAAGCTGCAATAACATATCAGCATATTAAAAAAATATTATTATATAATGATGCACGTACAAGATAATAATAATACATAATGTTGTTACTTCTCATATATTTTTGTTAGAACAAAAGAGCTACAAACATATACTTTTAAAAAATAGCATTTCTATCATTATCGCATTAACATCTTCTTGTGTTAACTATGTGACAATAAGGGCTTATATTACAAAGATAGTTTAGAATTTTATCTAAATTGGTCTGAAATTCTCAATCTCTTATCGCCGATAAAGTCCGACGAGATTTTAAATATTTGGTGAAGATAAGATTATCACCGAGTTTAACCTCTTTTCATGTATTTTTTCGCGCAATACGTAAGATTACAGCTTATAAGAGATCTTGTAGTATAATTTTCCATTCCAACTTTTTAAGACAACGTTCTTACCTAAAATACGAAATATTTCAACGATCCTTCAAATGATATATTTTCTAAATTTCAGTCATTGAGAAAACAATCTATATTATGTTTATTCTAGTATTCTATCATATTTTTAGACATAGTATTACTTAAGATAAAAACTAATTTGCAGGTAGCGTCATCAAATAAATACAACAATATGTGTTTGATTCTTATTTGCAAGACTCATGCGAATGCTCTCGAGAATCGATATCAAGACTAAGACGCTATATAGCGAGAATAACAGAGCAGAAGAAGAAGAAGGAGAAGAAGATAAAGAAGAAGAAGAAGAGGAAGGACGGAGTCTCGATATAGAGATGAGCTCGGTAGGAGAAGTAGGGGGATAGACTTGATTTCAGCGTCATTACACAGACGTGGCGTTGGCCTCGAATTAATTGAATGCAGCGTGTGTTGACAGGTAGGCATATTGGCAGGCAGACACGAAGGTTGGTGGAAGCGCGACAGAGACGATGGGACTGACCGACCAGGGTTTGTGTCAGATGCGGTCGCGATATCAGGCTCGCGTCCACAGTTCCTCCGAGACCGTGTACCTGTCATTTTCGGTGACCGTGTCATTCAGCCTCCTCTTCTTTCTCGGATCCCTTCTAACTAGCCATGCTGCCGGCCCGGGTCCGATACAGAATTCGTTTTAGCTGCATCTGCACCAAGAGATAAGAACAGACACCTGCACTTAAGTCATTTGAATTCACTTGCGACTAATTAGTTATGATATCTATATGCTCGTTTACTTTTTGCTCAGCAATTAGTAATGACGTGTGACGATCCACCAAAAGCGTGGGAGGACTTGGGCTTTGTAATTATTTATGACGAAACATTCCAAGAAATGAGAATCAACTTGACTTTTTTGTTTAACGTGAAAGGAGCATTATTATTATTAATGAACAATGCATATTGCTCGATAACGCTTTAGGTAACGAGTGATCTACATTTTCTATTATCTATTATCTAGTAGTTGATGTTTGTTTACATTTTTGTGTAAAGTAATAACAAGACGGTAAATAACAACAGCAGCAGCAATTTGCAGAGTCCGCGAGCAATGCCAAGAAAAATGTTAAGAGCAAGCGGAGTCGGTGAGACGGGAAGATAGTTGACGTTGCTCAGCGATGTTATTCAGCAATTTGGCTTCGGCCCTGTTTCAAGATTCTTATCAACGTTGTTAATTAATCCTTCTCAGAGACGCACGGAGGGAAGATACTCATCGTGAAGATAATGATCCGGACTCGAAGCTGTCGGTTCGTAATAATCGACAGTCTCCGACGCAACACGCTCGATTGCAACGAAACCAAGAAGCCCGGGTGTCTTTCGTAGTAGTAGTAGTAGTAGTAGTAACTCAGCCGGGTTTAATCTTCTATTTAAAATGCTCCGCGTGCGGTTTATTTTTCACACTTGCAAACCTTCGGCCGCAAGTGGCGATATTTTTCAATAGCCCCACATATTTCGGAAACATCGCGGAGAATTCTAATTATGTGTGGTCTCTCTCTCTCTCTCTCTCCATCTCTGTGTGCATGCTTATACATTGCTTTCGAGCATGGCCGACTGCGTCGGCTGCGGTCCTCCGGGTCCTGGGCGCGTTGGCCCAGGTACATGGGAAGTCCCAAGAGAGACTCGAAACCTACGAAACCTACCTACACGATCCTACACTTTGTGAGACCTCTCGTCACGTCCCCGAGGATTTCGTATTTCTAGTCACGCGTTTAATCCCTCGGAACATGCAACTGACTCGTCGTCGTTCCCCGAAGTTGACGACTGGCGTTCGGGAAAAGGCGCAAGTTTGCGGAATGTTTAGGAATTCGTGTCTGGTGTTACCACAGACGCGTGTGACATATATATATATGTGTGTGTGTGTGTGTGTGTGTGTGTAGGAAATATGTTTGTAACTCTTGCCATAGATATAAGACACTTCGTTTAAAAAGTTCCCATTTATCGTTTACTTACGTTTCTCTCCCTTCTGCCTGTTCGATTAAAATGATCAATCGTCGCAATCGATCCCTTTATACGGAAGCGTATCATGTGAGCTTCATTTAGAAGATCCGTGATCGCTCGAGCCAACTAATCATCGGAGGATTAACATGCAATCCCGTGCATATAATCCCAAGTAGCTACTGTGGTAAGACTACCGCTAAGCGAACCGCCTCGGACGATGAGCAGCGGATGTCTCATGTTGGTGTACGCGCCGAAGTGGGTGGGTGGAGGAGGCGAACAGGTTGTCAATGGGAATTTCGAGTCTAGTCTACGGAGATGTCTGGTCTTATAGGCCTCGGAATCAGGGCTATATCCTTAGGGACAGATACGTCAACGTGGACAAATGCGAATGGTGCCGCGGTCGCGTCCGCCGTTGTTATTGCATCCGGTCGGGGTCGTACTGTGGTTTTATACAAATAATACTCATCCTCCCTTCGCGTCTTGTTGAATCTTGGCTTTTGTAAATTTTCGAAAATGTTAGCTAACGCTCCAAATGCAATTTTTTCCCTTCGTATGAAGTTACATCTTAGAATTCGATATACTTGATTTATTATAGGAAATTTTGCATGGTCGTCTGCAAAATGGTAGACGATTTTTCTACCGAGTTTAACCCGTTCTACCTTCACATGAGCGGTTGAAAGAGAAGTTTCGGACATCCTGTTTATATATATGCTATTTAATAATTTAAGTTTGCTTCTTTTGATCTTTGGTCCGCGTTTAATTATAATCTTCATACAATGATCTTCATGTCAGATCACACAGATAAACTAATTTAACTATTTCATAATTGTTTTTTTTCTCAGAATACATTAATCTCGACGACATTTCGATTACGACGCATCGACTACTCTTGGTAATTGTGATCTCCTAAAGCATTTCTTCGTTTCCCCGTGCTTGTGTTGATTTCTCTCAGACGTGGAAGTATCGCGAGAGCCGCATATTTCGTCGTTATGGGGTGGGAAAGGAGGAAGAGTGGTGCTCGATCCATCAAAACTGCATGTCAGTAGCCATTAGCACGCTCCCACCGGCGCAGCACAGAGTGCCTCGGCTTCGCATATCCACACGCCGTTCATACTCTGCTGTGCGTAGCGGTACTCGATGCGTACTTTATATCTACCACTTTGAGCTTGTCTCCGTTTCTCCGGCGCCGTTCGTTCTCGTCAAAACTGAATATCTCCTGATTGCATAACATCTTTTTAAGCTCTTTCTCTCTTTTTCTCTCACTCTCGACGATCATTACTTCATAAAATAAAACACTTGAAGATTCGTAACGGCTATTATGGAATTTAAGAATAATAATATAAATATTTAACAATATATATATTACATTATAAATTAAAAAAAAATGGAGAGAAAAAGAGGGGGAGAGAATGAGATGGACTCTAATCTTAATGTTAATTTGTTTACGGGGCTTTTCGTTATCTCGCTACGGTAGGGAATAACCGACGGGAACAGAATAATTTTCGATGGATTTCCCGAGACCGGAGTTGGTTCCGCATTTCCAGCAGCGAGCAATAGCTGCAGCGACCGCACCGACGGCAGCAGCGGCAACTGCAGCTTTAACGGGCGGCGACCATCCATCACGAAGGTGTCAGCCTCCCTCTTCGCCGAGAAACAACTAGCTATGACATTCTTTTCGTTGCCACTGCCTCTATTCGCTTTTGCCAATTCTCGCATTCGCATATCCGTTACTTTGTGCGATAGTTGTCTTCTTTTTTCTTTTTTATTCAACCAACCCTATTCTTTGTCCTCTTGCCGTGAACCAAAAATATTCATTAATCAATATTAATTTATAATATAATATTCCTGTTGTGTATTTTATTTCTAAAAAATGTACAACAGAGATATACACGATATATAAGGAGTGATAAGGAAGAAATGACAAAATGAGACGGAAACAACGTAAAAATAACAACCAGGAAATATTCAAGCAAACGTCAATGTGTCATAAAAAAAGTGAAAAACGTGTATCACGAAATAATGTGGTGCGTTACTTCTAGCTGACACATTAGCCGAGTTTCCGGCAGTGCTAAGGGGTAGTAACGTTTTAATTAAAACTGACGTTGTCGTCGGTAAATACGATAGCGCGAAGGAGGATCAATCATGCTGCTTATGCGTGTCTGCTGATCGTTACGTGATAAAATGCGTGTCTTGAACATGTGTAGGCCGCTTTCAATGAGACGTCTTAATCGGCGCGCGAGAAACGGTAAGACCGTAAGACGCACTTTTGTGTGCGGGTTTTATTGATTATTTCGTATACCAGCGAATAGAAATTCCTCGTGGTCGTATGTGTTACAAGCCGGCGCGACCTGGAGACGAGCAACGAAGACGGTTGTGCTGAATGGATGAAGGATTTAGGCATAAGTTTCGGCAAAGCCTGTTGACAACAGACGCCAGTTGTGAAGTTTTTCGGGGAACGTGGTTCCGCATAGGGCAACGTACAGTTCTATTTGTTGGATGATTGTACTGCTGCGAAATCAAGTCTGACGAAGATCGATCGGGCAGCATTTCAGGCGTCAACACCGGATCGCTGATTCCCCTCCAGCGGCCCGAGTAAGGTCGTATTCGCTGCCACTTTCTCGCAGATGCTGCCAATCCCGACTGAAGTTTCTATTAAGAAATTCTATTTAACTGAAACCATCTGAAATCTCTATTCAGCAACGGTGGGAAATTTTATCGTCTATTTTCAAAGAGAAGAAATTATTTTGCTGCATCCTGTGCAATTCAATTTACACAGATACTGAAAGGACACTTGATGTATTGGTTCCGTTAAAATTTCGAGCTTGGTTTCATGAATTTAAATATTCTCCTGTTTTCTCGTGATTGAAAAATGTTGTTACTTGTGTGTAAAAAACAATACCGTATGACACGTGAATTTACAATTTGCCAGAAAACAGTATTAAACACGATAATTGCGGATAAATTTTATATCAGACACTGCAATCGTTCTTTCCAACATGGCAATATATTATGAGATGTAAAGAAACCGACAAAAGGATGTTATTTACTGATGAAGAAAATCTCCCAATTGTTGTGTTGTATATCAATGTTATACTTTATGTTGCTAAATCGATAAAGAAAGCAATAATGGATATTGACTCGATTGTTATGGCTTATTCACCAAACATAACTTAAGATTAACCTTAACTTAATCGCGAATCATTTTAGATTATTACTCGTTTAAATCAATGCTATATATTTGGAGTGATACGTACTTCCGAGTACAAAAAATGGGGTATTCGAAAACTCGTAAACGTTGTAGTTTATAATACAAAGATTCATATTTATACATAATATTTTCAATATATATATTTTTATAATATATATTTTCATAATTTGTACGTATACCTCGATTAGATAAAGTCTTCATGTTTTTCTCATGACTGACAAAGGAAGGGAGGAAAGATATTCACAGTTGGCCAATTATATTATATCATTTAATGTTAAATAGAAATTGTAATGACTTTCTGTAGGTATAACATTGATTTACTATCGTTAGTTAAACGAACAAACATAGGATAATGTACTACTTTATTCATAAAAGGTAAAAATAAGGTAGATAGAATAGGTTTCTTCTTTATCCGTATATGGTATTAAGCGTATATAGCTACAGAGGATAAGGAAGTAAATTCATCAGGCGGTAAATTAGAAATTCGGCTGGTTTTAATTCATCATAAGGATATTCGTTGAATTTTCGATTATGCGATATCATGGGAGGGAAAATTCGTTTGTGAGCCGTGTCACATAGATGTCATAAACTTAGTTGGGTTTCTCTACACACCAAACATGAAACAGCTGTTGTGCCTCCTCAGTTGGGGGTGGTGTCTGCTGTCAGATGCTCCGCCTATAAATCAAACTTACCTATGACCAGGAGGGAGACACGCCGACGCCATGTTAACATACATAAACAAATCCTACGCATCGTAACTGATAAAAGGTCATACTAATATGTGAAACAAGCTATTTTGTTCATAGTAGAGAGATGTACGTTTTTTTACTTTTTTAACATTTTTTTGTTACAATGTCACTATATAAATAAACAATAGTACCAATTATAAATTGCAAAAAATATGTAAGGAATTACTTTTTTCTATCGAGTTAATCATACAATATATTGTTGTTCCATTTTCAAAATAATCTTGATTTTGGACATTTGTATCGCATACTTTATCTTGTGATAAAAAAAAAGTATTCAATGATTTTTTCAATCCTTTTTTTCGAATGAGAAATGTGTTTCCTATGATAATATTGCACATTCATTGCGTTATAATTAATCTATGTTGGATGGAAATTTCATTGTTATTTTGAAACATTTTTCCCACTAATAATTAGTAAATAATAATTATTGCGTGTAAATAATAAAATTTATAAAAAAAAGTAAGAGGAACGGTTATGATTTTATGACTGTCTAGCGAGCAATATGATGTGAGCGATGGACAAAGATCACGAATTGGCTAATGGTTGAAGGTGCCGGTCTTGGAGATCCTGAGACTAATCAGTACAAGCATTAATCTTCCGAGTGGATCCTCGACCTAATTCTCGTAAGGTCAAGTCGCAATGGAGACGTTGATTGGATTTCACGTCAAAGCGGAGATAAACACCTTTCCTATTATTTCACGTTATCCATTTCTCTCTTCTTTTTTTGCATTACATTCTGTAGTGAATCGAGAGTAAATTTTATTTAATCGTTTCGCATATTTATTGTTGATCAATCTAACTACCGTCAGTTATGAGAGAGAGAGAGAGAGAGAGAGAGAGAGAGAAAGAGAGAGATAGCCGAAGTAGTTCGCGTTTGCTGATTGATAATTAAATAGATCTCGTCATTTGTTCTAACGATTTGATTTGATTGATCTTTCTCTTAATACCCGACGTAACAATAATAATATTCGGGTGAGGTGTTACGGAAGGTGAATATCCGGCTGTGATCTGCCATTAATTAAAAATTAACGGATTACTAATACCACCCGCGGCGCGTTTGGGAGCAGGAAGATATTACTAGGTAATTGTAAACCGCAGCTTCCAGCTACTATGGACCGTTTATCATCGTCTCTATAGCTACCGGGTCGTCGAGTGAGGAGGTTCGGGGGTTCACCATGCTAAGAGTTGAAACCTCAGCATGACTGGTGGCCTCGGTAGCCGATAGACGTGTCATTTATGCGTCTACGAATCAATAGCCGCTTCACTTTACACCCACCTTACATCATTAGTCATTTTATAGGGCCGTTCTGCTCCGTTACACACGCACGCATTTGCTCACGACTGATTTGTCGTCTCATCTCGACGCGAGTCCGTCGCCGGGGAGGACAATGTGGATTACGTGTAATCGAATTATATCGATGTTCCATCGACTGAATCGCCAACGCTAAAGTTGTACTTTCATTCGTCTTATCATTATTGATCTCTTTGTTATTCAAGCTTCACAGGTATAGTGTATCGAAGAATAAATTTGACGTTACATCAGATGTTATGCGATTAGCAAAGTTGTATTATCGGGGAGTGTCTTGTTTAGGCTCGATGTAAGTAACCATTCGAACCATGGCGTGATACAGACCAACTCATCATCGTCGCATCGGCGATCGCATATGTTCATCGTCCTTCTTTTTCGAAATGTCCGGATGGGCGATACATCGACTGCTTTATGACCGCGGAATCATAGTTATTCCATGGAGCAGTGATGGAAAGCATTATCGAGATTAAGAAATGACGTTAGTCCGCCAGGTAGATATATTCGATTCAATTCGCAACGTCCGCCGTTAGATCGTTGCGAAGAAATCGACTTTAACGCTTGGAAATTTTCCGTCTTTCTACCTTGATTATTCCGGTTCTCACGTCTCCTAATTCCTACTAACAAGCGAACAATGTTCAAAACGCTCCTACCGGCGGAAATCTCTCTCTCACTTCTCTCACCGTTTCTCTCGGATAATTCCAAGTGTCGAGCGGGGGTCGGCGAGGCTCTCTCTTTCTCGAGAATCGACCGTCCAAAATATTCTCAGGAAAGATTAAAGGAACGGACACGCGAGGACGGTCGAAAATAAGTTTCACAATTTCGTCGTTCCGCCGGCAACGGGAGCGCGAGGCGTGTAAGATTCTATTTGCGGTAGGCGAACGAGTTAACGGCGAGAGATGATCGCAAGGTGTCCCCGTGATTAAAACTCAACGCCGTATATACACTGGGAGAGCCGAAGCTCCCGCTTCCTCCATCTATCATGCGAACCATGACAAACCGAGCCTCAAAAGCGGCCGCCAGCATAGCAGCGCTTTCTTACCTTCTTCACTTAGTCAGCCGGGCGCTCAGGTGAGCCTCTATCTGTCTGATATATACGCCCCCCCCTTCCCCCCTCCCCCTATTCTCTATCTACATTTATTAACATTTAAGCGTTAACGACATTTCTCTCGCGCGCGTCTTCGAAGAAAAGGAAGTAAGAACCGTTGTCGGCTACTCGTGTCTCTCGCTGCCTTCCATCTCGGGACGCCTTTCGATTTTCGACGCGGTTTTTTGTTCCGGGGAACACTGTGCAAAATCGATTAAATCAAACAATCGCGCGGTGATATCCGCACGACGCATTAATTAATCTATTTCGGCGGTCGGAAATATTCGCGACGTGAAATTTTCGTCGCCGCGCCCGCGAATTAACGATTATAACGAATCGCGTCGGACAGAATGAAAGGGCACGATGCTGCGGATAGTGATGCTTGCCGCGAATCAGGTTTGAAAGTCGCGGGTATCCATGCGTTTCCTGCTTAGCGGATATCGGATGGAAAGCAAAGTGGCGTGAATGAGTCGTCCCTTGACGATCGTAAGATTTATGGTCGCGACGGTCGGGCGGAAAGGGCAAGTATCGCACGACTCGAGGCTAGTAACCCTTGACTCTGCAGACTCCGGAGCCAACCCTCGACGCCCCGATATGACCACGATAGCGCCGCGTGATTGACGATAAAGATATATATATATATTGTAAAACCTTGGGACACGCACTGAGTGTACATGCCCATTGAGTTGTCCGCGCGAATTCCCACATTATGCGGTGTTTCTACATTCAGCAGCAACGGGTCGCTGAATTGTTGCCGCCGGTCGAAATCGTCGTTTGAAGTAACGCTCCAAGTATCGAAAAGTGCAAAGTGACGAAAACGCAATTTTCGTCTTCCAACTGGGCTTGTTATTTTTTTCCCCCCTCTCGTCCGGAAGACTTTTGGCCTTTGTCGGAGAAAAAGTTAATAGCTTCGAGAAATTAGCCGATGTGGGGAGGATCGTTGATCGGGGGTCGTGTTTCGGGAGGGTGTTCTGCACAGATGCAACGATAGCAACAGTTCGGCTCGCTCGAAGCCGGAGGCCACATATGAGCTCGAAGCTATGGCGTCGTATGGGCTTGACTCACACGCATCACGCGTAGTCATCCATCATTGTCAGTCTCTTCACTGGCACAGCCGTCCGTCCTAGCGGCGGACGGGGTTCTCTCGATTTGAGTTTCTTCTTTCGTTAAAGTTGTGATTTCGTATGAAACGTCAAAATACTACTACAATCTCCACTCTCTCGGCGATATTGTGCGCTGTGCTGTTATGTTCAACAACAACAATCATTCCTTCTACTCGAAAGTTACTTACACGTGATGGTTTAGAAAAAGAGAAAAAGAAGGAAAGAGAGAAAGAGAGAGAATTAACGTTAATATTTTTCCCCAACTTTATTCGGTCATGATAAATTAATTTATGTGCGTAAATGAATTTCCCCGGACATAACAAATGGCGTGTAATCTCTGAATAGAATGTAAAGTTGACACGGTGTAAGAACGTTGCTAAGAATAATATTTCAATTCAATTGCTCCGATATTTCGGGTCATCCATCATCGTCACTTCCATCTCGCCCGCACAGCAAATCGCACCACCTACGATCGAAATTCACGCGCGCGTTCCACCTCCGTTCATGGTCACTCCTTCGTTAAAGTTGCGATTTCCCATATCATTCGTTGACTTGTGTGACATTTTCAAATTCCATCCGCTTCTCGCCGCTTCTCTTTTGATCGCGAAAATAGTTAAGAAGAGAGTGAGAGAGAGAGAGAGATCGACCGCGCTTAGTAAGGAGGAAAAAAAACAGAAAAAAGACAATAAATGTAAGAACACCTTTTACTTTTCACTGTGACCTGTATTTGCCAAATGTGTCGGTGAACGAATGTACACGTGTGATAACTTTGTTTATCGTGTCAAGGGCTCACTTGCAACACAATTATACAGTTAGAATGAATAAACAATATACGGTTATCGTATACGTATTATGTACATGAAATAGTCTTTACATGAACAATGACACGGCGTCTAAATGTTTTATACAAAAAGGACTGGGTATTAAATATATTGCCGCGAGGTGAAAATTAAAGTTACATCCCTACTTATGTTTACATTTATATTGCTAAAAGAGCGACAATAATTTATTTGGTTTGCTTAAAGTAGCGCTAGTAGAGATTAGAAAAGAAACCGCGGTTTGTGAAAAAATGACGTTACTGACGGACGACACTCCGCACATTTGGAGGGTGCTGGTTACCATTCGATGTGTATTGCTCAACGATACTCGGTATCATTAGGTGACATGTTTGTATTCGTATGTATACAATACAGAATCACACATTGATCGATTTCTCGAACTCATTTTTTCACAAAACGGACAGCGTAGGTAATGTTTTTACAAGTGCGTCTGTTCCATTTTCCTCCCGCAATGGTGACCAATTTTCACTATACTCTATATTTAATAGGAGAGGACGATCTTTTCTTTCTTTTTTTATATAAGAGAGCGATCTATTTTTTGTGTTAATTAAAAACTAACAGATTGTACCTATTTCATTTCTTCAGACGTTGTGTACTCAGTATAGTAATCGTGTATAGATGCGACTTTTTCTATTTATTTGTGCTCCGTTAATCTAACGTATGATATATATGTACACAATTTCATTATTAATTATTGCTCATTGATTCTACAGCTTCGTTTCGTTTCGCCATTTAAATCATATGTGAAAGTTATCCCGTTGCACAGAGCGCAATCAATTGTCACGTGGAAACTCAACATTTTTGTAGACTCAAATAATACCAAATAATTTCGATAGTTTCTTCAAAATTAGACTGAAGATTCCTGTTATCCCGTTTCTGTTCAAGCAAAACTAGAAGCCTCGTTCGAACACATGCCCCGACAATAAATGAAATTACGTCGGAAATGAAAGAAACATCATGCACCGATGATTTGTAACAGTTACGTTGTACAAACGTTTTAACGAAACGTTAGAGAGAATGTTCGCAGCAAGATTGCACTTACACCTCATGTTTCCATTCACGAGAATCCAATTGAATCGATATACCCATTATAATCCCATGTCACACAACAGCGAATCTTTGATATATTTACAACATTTATGCACATTTTTTTCAACCACAGCTCGTACATATCAGTCTAATATCACTCACAAGTTCACTTCCCGCGAATCAATGCGCTTCGCGTCGAAATGGTAAGTTCGGCAGGTTCGTTCGCGAAACACCTCGCGAAAATTCCGAAGGTACAGGAACTCTACGTATCATCGTGGTTCCAATTTACACATTAACACAACCATTGCACTCGTTGTCACCGTTGCTTCATATACTTCAACGAAATATCCCTCAACGTTTGGAATACAAAATAGCGGGGATCACGCGCTTCTCGTCTCCGACGAGATGAGGCGTTTTAAAGTCGATATTGCCCGGATGAAATGACCGACGGAATTACAGTTTAGGGAATTACATCGTTGCAACTTAGAACAGTCGGCGAAAATTTCTCTGGTGATCCGGTTTACTTGAGATATGCTTGCATTTGTTAAAATCAGAGAGAGAGAGAAAAGGTTCAAACGTTTCAGGTTTTATTATGTACAAATATGCTAAATCACGCACGATCTTCTCACATCGCTCGTCCCCGAAAATAATTTCGTCGGATTTCACGTCTAACCGGCAGGCTTCGATAACCCCGGTCGTCCTGTCACGGACGAAGACACACTCCTCTCAGTACAAGGCATTGAGCAGGCACTGCTCGTCGCCCCAGTCCAGCTGGCAAGGATTCTCGGTCTCGTGGACTCAGCTGAGCTGATAGTACTCGGGGGCGAAGTCGTTCGCCAGATTGCTGAGGAAGTTGAAGTCGGACGAGCTGTTGCTGTTGTCGGCGGACGGCGGCGGCGCGGTGTGCACCGGCTCGCCGGCGTAGAAATTGCCGTAATTGCCGTAGGACTCGTTGTTGCTGTCAGCCTGGCCGGCGGCGCTTCCGGGTGGCGTGATCACCGCCGCGGTGGCAGCTGCGATCGCCGTAGCGGTCGTCGTCATCCCGGGCGCTGGGAACGGATCCGGCGACGAGACGTAACTGCTCGGGATGCTGGAGGCCTCTCCGCCCTGATGGACGTGCAGCTGACCGGTAGTCTGCTCGTAGTACGCGCTCGGGTGACACTTGTTAGCCGGTCGATAGTCGCCGGAATGCATGCCCGGCTGATGAGTGACGTAGCCCTCGGCCGCGTGTTGCTGCTGGGAATGTTGCTGCTGCTGGATGTCGTTGTAATAATGCTGGGCGGACACGGCGGCGTGCGCCGTGTGCAGATTCTCACCGGCCCCGTGATAGCCGCCGCCGCCGGTCGAGTAGCCGTAATTCCCGGGCGCCATGTAGCCGTCGGTGCTCTGCTCGTTCTGCGCGCCCGCGGAGTATCCCCCTTGACCGGAGCCGTAGGCGTTGGCGCCTTGCATCGATGCTCTGTGATAAGAAGCGTGATAAGGCGGCCCGGCCGCCTGGGCCGGGTATCCGTTGTACTCCCCGGCGGTGCCGGCGTACTGCTGCTGCTGGAACTGCATGCTGTTGCCGCCGTACATCGACCTCGACGTGCCCGCCGCCGCCGTTCGGACGTGGTGCGCCATCCTCGATCCCACCGCTTGGTTCTGTCTGACGTACAGGGGATGCACCTCGGCCGGATACGAGATCCTTGCTTGCTGGTACGTGTCTCTGGAACAGTAACCGCTCTGCATCTGAGTCTGTTGGCTCGGCACGCTTTGCCTGCTGGCGGACAGGCCGTTTCGGTAATCGAGCGCCGGCGCGGCCTGATAGACGCCCTGCTGCTGCTGCTGCTGGAAGTGCTGCTGATTGCTCGAGATGTTACGGCCGCCGTGAGGCGACATCGTGTCCGGGTTCGCGTGCAGCATCGGGCCCGAGGGCAACGAGGTCGTGGAGGACGGCGAGCTTCGCGGTCTCTGCATGTAGGCCGTGTGAGTCGCTTGCTGGAGCGGGCTGCCCTGCTGCAGCTGAACCGGTGTCCCCGGCGTCGAGGAGGGCGTCAGGCTTCTCGTGGAATTCTGACCGGGCAGAACCGGCGTGCTGACCGTCGAGTCCGGCATAGCCAGCAGGACGCCGTTGCTGTTCACCGAGCACATGTCCTTCGTGTTGGCCGATGGTGACCTCTTGCTCACGGAAATTTGCTGCTGCTGCTTCGCGCTGTTCGGACTTTTGTGGCCGCTCTCGACTTTCACTCTCACCTCGCTCGACAATTTCTTCGTCACGCTCGGCGACGTCACCTCGCTGCCGTCCTGCGATCTCGAGTCGTCGTCCACTATCATCTTCTCGAACGAACTGGTCACGCTGTTCGTGCTGCCGACGCTACTTGCGCCGTTGCTGTTCGTGTTGAAGCCGGGATTACTGTTGTTGTTATTGTTGTTGTTGCTGGTGTTGTTGTTGTTGTTGGTCGCGCCGGGCGTGTTGTTGTTATTGCTGCTTCTCCGGCCGGAGGAACCTAGGTCCGTGACGTCGCCGGTGAGGGTGCTCCCGACGTCGCCTACGCCCGAAATATCACAGTTATGACAGCTCTTCTTCTCGTCGTTATCGATGGACAACATCTTATCGCTCTTGGATTTCTCCATACCGTCCGAAGTGGAGCCGTCCTTCTCGTCGCCGTCTTCCTTGCTTAGCGTTTGCCGTTTGTGTTTCATTCGTCGATTTTGAAACCAGACCTTCACCTGACCGAAGGATAATATGAGATTTCGCTTAGTTTTTCATTATTAAACACGGACGAGACGAGGGAGTTGGTGGATTCACAGCAATAGTCGCCTAATAAGGAATTAACTGTGGTGTTTTAAGGATCGGATATGAAATTACTTGAAACGGAATCACAACGCTTAAAGGGGGAGCAGTAGGATGGATCATTTTCGTACAGAACAGTTTGAGTGGAATTGCGTTACCTGTCTCTCTGTGAGATCCAACGAAGCAGCGATCTCTATTCTCCGTGGTCGACAAAGATACTTGTTGAAATGGAACTCCTTTTCTAACTCAAGGAGTTGCGTATTCGTATAGGCGGTTCGCAATCTCCTTGGTAGGCCGTTTTCTGCAACATAAAAATACATTCTCTCTCAATTAACGTAATCGTGATAACTCATGAATAATATAATACGTCGTTTGAGTAAAAAGGGACGATTGGTTCTTTTAATCACACGAACCGATATATTTATATATTTTGGAAGGAGCATCGTATGTATTTCAATATCTCGTGAATGCCGCAAAGATGCCTTTGTAAGCTCTTGCCGATCTCCACTTTCGGTCACTTGTAATTTTTAGCTCTACTTTTTTACGCAGCACGTTACTTCCCGCGTCTTGATATTTGCTTTGTCTTTACCACCTAACAGTGTCCTCTTTTTGTCTATTGCAGCAAGTAAGTGGTATCCTAATTAATGATCATTTAAGCAAGAGGCAGAGAGAGAGAGAGTAAGAGAGAGAGAGAGAGAGAGAGAGAGAGAGAGAGGAAGGGGAAGGATGCGACATGACATCCTTAACAATGCATGAGCGAAGATTCTCGGCGCAGCGAAGAGGCCCATTCTGATGTTGTTCCGGCCGGTTACTCGACTCCTTACAAACTTTTGGGCAAGTTTCCCACCGGCACTATTCCATGTCGATGCGAAACACCTCCTAATTGTTATCGGACAAGAAACTTGTTCCGCGATAACAAGAGAAATACCACGCAGGATCCTGAAGATGAGGAACGGCGGGAGGGGGCAGGCGGGGAGACGTCGCAAGGAGGCATCGCGGTTTATATGGGATGGATCTGGTCTAGAAAGTGACGGCTAAACGTCTCACGGTGCTTGGCCGAGAGACACGCGGTGTTAAAGAATAATTTCCACTCAACTGCCGTAAAAATAATAATTAATAGCCGTCTATCGCATAATTATACGGAATTCGCTGGACGCCCACGGAAATAATATTTCAGTTAAAATTGATAGCTTCGTTAGCTCCAATTGTTTACAAGACGACTCGTGATCAAACAGTTCTTAGAAATAACACGTAAGCTTCGTTACAAACGTTAAACAACTTGTATGTTTTCTCTTGTTGCGTGAATCTGTCGTATCGCACGTATCGCACGAACGTTTCGACCGTTCGGTCACACCTAAGAGTGCAGAAAAGTTTGTAACAGGCGTGAACATCGCGAGGGAAATATATTGTGTATATTCCATCGGTCATTGACCACCTGGACTCTTATTTTTTCTTTTTTCTTTTTATCAAGGATCAGGGGTGTTACAGTTTTTTACGCGTCGCCGTATCACGAGAGAAAAAACCGATACGGCGTGACGCAGTTCGGACGAAGGGGCACAGCAAGGGGGTGGTTCGTTTCGTAGGCTCGAGATGCTAAACTACCCCATAGCGTGCGAGCGGATGTAAGGGTGGCTGAAGGGTGGTTCGACAGTAGGATGAGTCGTCAGGGGTTAAAGAAGAAAGAGACGGGGCATAATCGAATGAAACGGAAAAAAAGAGACATAGAGATGACGAAAGGTAAAAAGAGGAAGATATAGTGACTGGGAAAGGTTCGGAGAAGGTGTGTGATAGAGACAGTTAGATAGGAAGAGGGAGAATAGAGACGAGAAAGAAAGAGAGAGAGGGAGAGAGAGAAAGAGAGGAGACACTCGGGGGTGAGAAAGAGAGAGAGAGAGAAGGGCGTAGACTGAAGGTGTAGTAAGCTTTGAACCTAGCAAATCCTGCACGTGGAGTTTCCATAGGGTGAGGGTGATGGTGGCGAGATGAAAGTATCGCATGATTGACGTGGGGCTCATCAGCATTTCGGTCTGGCGATTGGTTGGACGAAACTGTCGATCAAACTCCACTCCACGCCCTGTATCTGTTCAATCGTTCCAGGAGTTTAATTCAATTTGACAATGAACGTACAGCGATATTAAGCTGGAAAATAACTATACGGTACAACGAATTAAACGGCGTAGTCTGCTGAATAAAAAAATACACACGATAAAAGAGAAAAACAATACGCCTTCAGAGAGCTTGCGAAAATGTGTCCGCACTTTTGGAGTTATTGCGCAAAAATAATTGGACTGTACACTTGAATTTTTATCGACACGGTTGTTATAAAATATTCGAGGCATTGTTAATGAAGATGTAAATAGACGTTACATCGGACGTCGCATATCCTGATCGTTAGTTGGTCAAACATCGTTGCTTTCAGTTGTTAAACAAAGGACGTGCAGTTATGAATTTAACGATACCAGTCGCCGCTTCTTGTCCATTCAAATTAGTGACAGGCATTACTGTTTTGCAACGATGACGACGGCTTTTTCTTTGTTTCTACTTTTTTCTTTTTCGAAGACCGGACGAAAATATCAGCGTTGCTAGCGAGCTTTTCGTTCTTGCGACACGATGTAGCAGATGACGAACTGTCAAGGTGTAGTCAAAATGAAGAGAGCTGCTTGACAGGATCGTGTGCGAGGTGAGAATGATAGAGCACGAAAATAGAGTTTGTATTTTCGTATATCACGCTGTCTGCCTCGTCCGTGCGGGCGCATCCGGTTGAAATTGTCACCGCACACGTATGTTTTGTTAAAAGAATGATCAAGAGGTCGCCGACCATAAAGATTCCGTCAGGGGGATATTGATCGCGCTTCAAATAGTCGATGACGAAGGAGGATGCAACACGCAAAGGAAAAGATATTAAAATAACAGCGAACTCTCTCGTTATAACGTAATTGCTCGTCAATCGCCGATGGAGCAGATGTTGATGTCCGTGATAAACGCGACGGCCGTCGCTTCGCGCGTCCCTTCGATACAGAACGCCGGTACGTGTTTTCACTGGAGAACGTGTCCTGTTGGTAAAACATAACATCGAGAGTGGTGTGATGCGACCTTTCTGTCACTTCTTTAAATGTATACGCTGGTCTTCTCGTTCCGATACTTTGTCAAGAGGAACAAGGAAGAAGAATCGTTATATGAAGCAGCATTAAACACCTTATTAGTGTGAATATCAAATTTACATCGTAATTTCGATTGTCCATTCATGCATTTTAGTTTTGATTTCTATTCGTTACATCCAAGAAAAATCTTTCACTTCCAAGTGTTTTACGCAGGAATTGTCTATAGCACAGAACAGCGATTGTAGGAAACAACGATTATAGAAAATAGCAAATGTACGAAACGGTAATTTAGGGAGCAACGGTGATAGCAGAAAACAGCGACCGCCGAATACAACATTTATAGCAGCAATTACAGCGATAATAGAGATGAAAGCGATCCGCACGCAAGACCTTGCTCAATTTCGACTCGCTCGCTCGTGTCCCTTCTATTCTTTCGTCTCCTTCTCCCACTCTGGAATGTTCACAAACAGATGATAGAACTCCCATGCTCCCTGTTTTCTCTTTTTTTTTTTTACGTTTTGCATTGTTTCGTTGCACTTGTGATTAATCCACGGACATTCGCGTCAGGGCGATGATGGGCAATGAAGAAATGTGTCTTAGAAAAATATGACAATTAAAGGCGCGGGAAAAAAGCAGATTCTCAACGTGAAAGTAGTTTACACGCGACCGAGTCATCCGGATCATGTATCTTCCTTCTGTGGTTGTCTTTGGTGTGTTCTCCTTTCCTCCGGACTAGTCCAGGTCGTTTATAGACAGGTGGGAAGGGTCACATGATGGGCGTCTCTGTAATTTGTCTTTTGTTTCCCCCGCGCCTAGAGGAAGAAAACTTGCGAGGAAGAACAAAGGGCGGAAAGAGCCGCTACTTCGAACGGCGTAGAGAAGAGAGGCGATTACCCTTCTTCGTCCCGTCCTCAACTTCTTCGTCTTTTCCATCCCTCTCTCTCTCTCTCTATCCATCTATCTATCTCTATCTCTATATTTCTCTCTTTCTATCTCTCTTTTCCTCCATCGCTTTCTCTTTCGCGCTTTTAGCATCGAATGGAACCTACGGCGGCGGCGTCGGCGATGTAAACGTATGAAAAATGAGTGACGAGACTTTGAAACAAACGAGAAGACAGCCGGCTCCATGTCCATGCTTTGACGTGTCCGAAACAGGTAGACGGCGGCCAAGCGAGGAAGGTTGCCGTGATCGATAACTTTCTGATCGTTTCGGATTCCTCCGGGCGTTTCAAACTCGCCGAACATTGCAAATCTGAATTCTGGGGACGATCTCTTCACTTTAAATGGTTTCATACCCCTGTAATATATATCTCGCTAATCGTAACGTTAAATTCAAATTTCAGACTTTCAACTTTGTACACTTTTTTTCGACACACACTGGCAAATATATCAAACATGTAATAAGAGATTTTTATTAGAAAAATTTGAAAGGTGAAATTTAATCGCACTTTTATTTACGACTTACGACTCTCTCTCTTTCTCTGTTTGAACTGAAAAGATCAAGAATTAATTCCCGCTCGAGTACGTTTTTTTTACCATCAAATGCTGGGAATAAAAAAATATATCGCTATAACGTTTCGTGTTTATGTTTGTAGCAATGGAGGAATTAATCATCGCGAATGATCATTGAGAATAAAGTAGGTATTTAATGCAGTATTGGGTAATTTGCGGCGGATAAGCTGGGGAAGGCTGGAAGGTGGAATCGCCATAAACTGCGGCTCATTATAGATTTACACCAAGACGTAGGACGGGTATGGCGAGGGGCAACGAACAAAACTAAATGTACGGCAACAGAATGAAGGGAGTCGAAGTGGAATGGCTGGCAGGAAGGGCTCTCTCGGTTGCTTTGGTTTTGGTGGGCTTTCGGAGGTTGCGGCCTCCACGTTGGATACAAGCTATAATCAATTAACGGCGAGCAAAACAAGAACTGCGGCCGACCACTGACCACGGCTGCAAAATATTTTGTACCTTCCTGCTCCAGTTCAGCTGAAACCCTATCGCCACATTCAAGTGGCCACCCCACTTGCCGATAGGGTTATTGTGCGGGGAAATTGATTCCTATGCTTTTACCGTTGTGCGATGATTCAAATAATATCCGTACTGTCAGAGTTTCAGCCAGCGGTATCTCCGACGTTTGTCGTACTGAGAAATAAGGGCTTCGCATATTCAAGTATCGATAACTTAAATAGACAGCGGTATCAACATATTGGATTGACATCAACATAATCCAATCGACATATCAACAGTTAAACACATTCGATACTGATGCTAACACAGCTCTGTTATATCTGATTTCATTTTGGGATCGTTGTTTAAATCGTAACAGATGACACCCACTTGGCAATTACAAGTTCTCCCTTCTCCGAGGAGTGAAATTGAATATTTACCGCGTTTGCTGCCTTTTCTCGTCACAGTCCGGTATCGATTCTGTGCAATAACTATAGCCGGTTTATCGTAAAATCTCCGTTTGCTTCGGGTCTCTATGTCCGCGTCTTATCGACTTATTTCTTGCACGGCGTACTAACACTCGAGATATTAGCATAACGTTTCATATAGATACCATGTAATGATGGAAAAAGGAAGATATCGCCTTAGCTAGCAACGTACCGTCGACAAAAAAAGGAGGGGGGTAAAGAATAAAATCGGTTAAAAATGCAAGAACGGAGGCGGACGGAGATGATAGGGGGAGGGGGGGTGAGGAAATGTAAAAGCGACGTACGGAGGAGTTCGCGTGGTTAAAAACAGTTGGCAATACCGCGGAGCCGCGAGCTGGCTCGACGCTGGCTGAACACGCAGCAACGACGAGCGGCTCTCCGCCGCGTTGGCGGCCATGTTTGCCTCTGCACAGGCTCGCCAACCTGTGATTATGGTGGGCGCGACTGCGAAGGTGGCCCTTCGTGCAAGAAAATTGGACGCAAGGATCTCTCCTGTGGTAGAAAGAAAGGCAAGACGTGTGTATACGCGCGATTCAGACTGGCCGAGTACGTTCAGAAGGCGTGCCGGTGCAACCTGCAATCATCGGGGTGGAGCGACTCGAGGTATATACCCGATATCTCTTCGTGCACGACTGGCGAGCGCGCGAAATTTTATATAGCTTCAAACGGGCATGCCGCGTGCGGTGCCTTTTTCTCTCGTGTCTTTGGTTGATTTGTAGGGGCGAGGGGGTGGGGGGGTTCAAGAAAAAAAGAACTGCTTCGTAGAGGCGTACTGTACGTGCGAAATCGCCGGTCAAAAATTGATGTTTGCGAGAGATGCTCGCAATTAGGATACACGATCCTGATTAATGATTCCTCCGCATTGGGTTGGTAATAGCGGCAGTTATTGTTTCACAATAAAGATTCGCGACGCTCCGATACTAATCGCTGTTATTCCTCGGAGTACCTGACGGTACCGGTTTGTTATCGTATATAATCCGGCACGGCGTATTACTTACGGCAGTACGGACATTTCACATCGAGAGATGTAATTCTGTATAATTGTAAGTTACACGCAAATTCCATCGCGAGCCGCGTGATAAGAAATTCCTGCTTAGCATATTCATCTCACGGCACTACCTTCGGGAACCTTCGGTAATCACGTAACAAGATAAGTGCGCGGCCACCTAACAAGCCAACTGGTGTCTTGCTCTCGCGGTTTACGATTGGTTGAGGTTAATTCCGCAATTATCGCACACACGCGCGAGCAAGCATAGGCAAAGCGCGAGCTCTCGGATCGCCTGCACGGTTGCACGTGGCATTTTGCCGCTTTGCATGGTTTTCTTCCTCTGTGATTACTGCAACATTCACGTAGTTTAAATAACAGGTTATATAAGGACGCAGTGCGTAGGAAATGGATTTCCAGCGCGCATGTCTTCATTATTTTAACTCATGGATCGGATATCTACGTCCGTGAACGTAAATTGTGGCGTTGCCGTCATGGTAATGGCATATTGCATTACTCGCTGGATATTTTCCAGCTTTTGAAATATTCGAGCACAATAGTGCGTAAAAAAATATTTCAATGCTTGGAGACGCTTGGTTTAATGTGAATACATTTGTTTGCGCAATGAATATATAATAATTAAATTATAAGTTAAATATATGAAATAACTGCGATCACTTGAGTATAGTTCGAGACCTAATTACGACATGTGATAAATATGAAAGATACAGTACGTAGAAAATAGGGAGGGATGAAAATTTACAATTGGAACGCTGCATCTCAGAAAGGAATAACCGAGAGGTAGCAGTGATATGTAAGGCGTTTGGTACGTAAAATGGGAGTGGTCTCCCGGGAAAGATGAAAAGCGCCATCTTTCCATTAGATGCAAGATTGATTTTGCGAGAGCTCCTTTTCGATGTGTTGGAACATTAATGTGATTAAAATAATCCGGCAAGGATAAAAAAATACGTAACGGCTCCTGACTTTCCCCGATCAATTTCCTCCGGTTTTACCACGTGGCAAATTGAGGGTAAAAATAAATTGAAACTACACGTGGGACGATCCCGGTTAAGCCAGCGAGGATACGGAGACATTAAAATCCCGCGTACATATATACATATATATGTATGTATATGTGTGTACGTATGTACATGTAGGCGGAATACATACACGTTCACGCGAGATAAACAGTTATGAAATTGGTATCAGTAATAATTCTACACGCACCATTTTGGTTTCGCTCTCATAAATATTTAAGACATTTCTATCGCGTTCAACGGGCGCTATCCCACGAGGAACGAATTCGAAACTAATTTCACGACAATTTGCGGCGCAGAACGTAGAACCCTTCAACAATTTTTTGAATTATGGTTCAAGTTAAGAGATTCTCATTACATCCTCCGTTCGCGTTACGACCGCCTTTTTCCGAGCTGTTCTGAGCTTCTTGTCCCGCAGCAAGCTTCTTTCTTGTCTACCGTCGTCTCCAAACCCTCCTCCTTCGTCCTCTCTTCCCCCCCCCCTCCTCCTCCTCCTATGGGACCAAGAAGTCGCAGCCGGATAAAAAGTTTATTTTAATCTTTACAAATTTTAAATCCTTCGCGGCTTACCCCAACATCCGTGTAAACTGTCGCGACAGAAAATAAGAGGCATCCCCTCCACTTCTTTTATCTTTCGCGACCAATTCCCACTTCGTAAATCTTGTATCTCCTTGACATTCTGGTCTGGAATACTTCGAAAGAAATTTCCTCGTTACCTGACAATAGCAATCTCATGCGTACGAGCGAGCTCATTGTGTCCTACTTCACCTTGTCTAACGTTCACTCGG
Organism: Dinoponera quadriceps; assembly: GCF_001313825.1. Lineage (NCBI taxonomy): Eukaryota > Metazoa > Arthropoda > Insecta > Hymenoptera > Formicidae > Dinoponera > Dinoponera quadriceps. The sequence continues at coordinate 191,321 of NW_014559826.1, forward strand.
CTCGTTGCGCGTGTCGTTAGCGTACATCACATCCCCAGAATAATATTAAAATTTTAAATATGTACCTTCCGTTATTATCTTTACAAATGTCATGTTGATCGTTATCGAATGATACCCATTACGCGTTTAAGATCGTTCAACTGGTCGGTGATGGACGATGCCATTATATCTAAGCACACACGCGTTTAATTATAGGTGTCTAATAATTAAATTATATGTGTAAGACGGAGGAACGTAAACCGTAAACTACCACGACGATGTACCGTCGTCGAAGAAGAATATATGCTCACGTTGGATCGATATCGCGAGAATCATTATTGCTAACTACTAATTTGTCAAATTTGAATTTTACACGATACAAGCAACCGCTTCTGTCTGCGGTAGAAATAATATATATATATATATATATATATATATATATATGCGTGAAAAGTAATCCCGTTGCAAGAAATATTAAGTTGAAATTACAACTACGGGGTGAGCTAACGTTGGTGGGTGACAGTACTAGCGCGCGCTGTGGCGGCGTTCAAGAGAGCGAAGAATCGTACGCGACGTTTCGACGGATCGATATCGCAGTAATTAGGCGTCTGTCAGCTGGGTCGACTCGTGTCTGAAAAGAGGAGCATGGTCGATAACTGCGAGCGATTTGTGCAAGACGTTTTCTTTTCCACGTTCCCGTGTGAGTGCGTATGTGAGTGTATATATGTGTGTGTATGTGTGTGTGTTTGTGTGGATGTGTTAGTTCATCATCTATTAAATGGTGACATTAGCGTCTACCTTCCCAACTTGCGGCAGGGCAGTTTAGTTAGCTGTATGAGGAAAATGTTGGTCTTGAATTAATTGCGCTAAACTTTTTTTCGCAAGATACTGCAACGTCATGCAAAGTTTTGGACGATTAAAGTACTGAGAGACGGAGGACGTGTGTTGTGTTATCGACGATGCACAGTATATTTCTGATAAGGTTCGATGTATAGATGTACCTTTCGCGCGTAACAATCATGCATGGTGGGTAATTTATCGAAGTTTCATCGTCATTTACCGAACGGATGCAGGCCGACGTTAATGCCGGTCCCCGGCTCTGGAAGCTCACTAGAAATGTCGAATGAAACGCACGTCGTGCCGAATTATCGCACCTGACGTAACGTATGAACAGAAATCTTGTCGATTATTCGAATTAGTCGAGAAAAACGTTTACCGAAAGAGAAGCTGCTGGCTCTAAGCATACATCAGGCCGTCCACACGGCCAATAGGAAGTGACGTTTATACGCAGCCGGCGATAAATTAACTAATATCACGAGTTACCTTTAATTAGTCTCGACCCAGCGGCACCGCAGCAGAGGTTTCCTTTCTTGATTTTTTTTTTCTTCGTTTTGCCGCGAAGCGACGAGCGGGTTATTAATTACATGAATTTCTTAAGAACGTTCGTTACACCGTGCGCCGGCATTTCAGGTAATTACAAAATCACATGATTGACTTCCAGGCGAAACGCCGAAAGAACCGTTTCGAAAGCAGTTTTAATTACCAATTTCCGTTGAACATGGCGATTAATTAATCGGCGAGAGAAAGAGAGAGAGAGAGAGAGAGAGAGAGAGAGCGGTAACAATCGTTTCAGACGCATTCGTAACGGTCCAACGATTCTTTATCATTTCCATCGGAGATTTTCCTATTTCTCTCGCGCTTTTTCGGAAGCTGCGAACGGAACCGCACCTTAAGCCCCTAACAACATCAACGTACAACAGCATCATCCAAGTTATAAGGGAGAGACGACTTTTCATATTCGATTTTACCGACTATATCCAGAATTTCGAGTTTATAACGCGCGTCCGTACGATTATTTATAGGATAATATTATTTCCGTGTATCCCGTACGCGCGCCTCTAAAATCGCATCAGAAAGTAGTAAGCGCCACTTGCTCGTCGGAATTACGCCCTCGATCGTAAGTCCTAAAACGTGCCTGGCCTCTGGAAAGAGAAGAAGAGAGCGCCCCGTTTCAAAGACGTGAAAGGTGCGAGAAGGGGAAGGGAGAGGAAAGCAGGAAAGAGTGAGGAAAAGGGATTTTGCGGTTGCAGTTAAATAAAACTGGCAAAAATTGGCCCCAGCGGGGCACAAAGGGTCGCTCTCCTCCGGAGAAAGGGTCGGGTGGTGGGGAAAGGAGCAGATACGTGGAGAGAGCACTCAGACGGGCGCCATGTGTATAATAATGTTAAAGAATGTTAAATACGACGGGGTCTCGAGGACCGGAGCCGCATACATTAGTTGTTAACAATGCTATAAAGCACACTCGCCCTGTACACTCACCCTTTAACACGGGTAACGGAGTCGCGGAGTCTTCTCTAGCGCGGCCAGAATTTACGACCTTTCCTTTCCGTACGATTCTTATGTAACACACTTCAGCAACATCGCGGAGGGATAAACAGCGTGCTACAACACGCATTTAGGTTGGTGGCGATCTCGGCACGCGCGAGAATTAACGGGGATGATGTATTTGGACGCACCTTGGCAACGGATCATGAATTTTGCTCTCTAGTCGTACGCTCGAATAGACGAGCTCTTGTTGTTACTGCGGCCTCACAATTTTACACGTGAAACATTATTATCGGGCTTGAACGTTGCGGCATGTAAAGATGTGCATGTATTAGGTATATTATATTTGTATCGTTTCATATATGTAACATCCCGGATAATATTAAGACGTCTCTCAAGACATTTTAGAGACATCTTTTGGATAACGAGATGTCTAGTGGACGTCTTTGAGACGTCTTTTGGACATACGTATTCTTTGGAGTTTTTATTATAAATTCACCGTTTTTCAGAGAGAGAGATTGCACTTTAGTGATAACGCTGCTTTACGGTTTAAACTCGGCGGGAGCTTTAGAATGTACGGTCCGAGCAACACTAGGTGTAATAATTTACCACCCGTGTCGGCTCGTGTACGCGGTCAACCCTCGTGATAATTGTTTAAACCGACCACTGACCACCCCTTTAGTTCGACTCGAACACCGTTCTGAGACCTATTCGCTCCCGCTAGCCTCCTGTGCTTACTGCGGGGCGTGTAGGGACTTAATTACGATTGAATTGCTCCTCTTTCTACCGATGTAAATTGCAAAAGCGACATTATACATTAAGGAATTAACCCTTTCGCCATTATATATTATTAAAGCATGCAACTTATGTCATTGTCTTTTACAGCTTTTTCTTTTTTTGTAAAATTCTTTACAATTGAATTTCGTTGAAAATAATTTCCGATGGAATTTCGAAAATGTACAGGCAGACACGCGTACGTGAGAGAATAACGAGCGATATATATATATGTGTATATATAATTTTAAGGTTCCCCGCAGGCAAATGTAATTTCAAGGTTTGCGAGAGAAGAATTCGATTGAATCTGTGTGAAAAACTTTATCGAACTTTGGCCGGAGGGGAGAAGCGCTACTGGAAAGTTATCTCCCCGGGACCGATCAATGGAATTTCAAGCTTTGTTCCTTCAGCCTCCTTTATTCAGTCCCGCTGAAACGAAGGAAGTTTCAAATAAATACAATGAGAGACATGGTTATTTTAGTTACCAGCATACCGAGAAATTCCCGGCGGCCTCAGCGCAACCGAGGTATAATGTACGATTAAAATACGATACGTCATCGTACATTACCGTGCGTACGCTCTACATACCTTCCGAAATAATACAAATGTCCGGCTTGAGGGAAATAAGTCTATGAGCGAAGAAATATGAAATAAAGCTTGAAAATAAGTCCTCTCGCGGCGCGAGAGCACCACAATGGATAGGGTTTGGATGGCCTCCAAGAGATATAGCGCGGAGAAGAACGCAACGACAAGTGGAGGAAAGTGGGGATAAAGAGCCCGAATACTCGGTTGAGTAAAACGAACCCAGAAGAGGAAGTCTGGGTGAGCAAGAGTGCGATAGCGAGCAAATAATAGGGAAATGATTTGCTCCTTGTTAGATAAAGGCCCTGCGAGGGGACTCGCGAAAAGAAATATTGCTCCCAATGAAAGGAAGTGGGCGATGGGCTACACAGCGGTGGGGTGCTGCGGGATACGAGGGTGGATCCATCCCGCTTGTAACGGCTCCTTCGGCGGTCGTGTCAGGTCATCCATACGCGAATTCTGCTCGATTAAGAGTTAAATAGCACGGGCGTGCTTGTCGCGTAACCAATTGCACATTTCCGCCGTCTCTTCCAGAATACTTCCTCAGCGTCATTCTTGTTGCAACAATTCATCGTCAGTTACACATTAGAGGAGAAGGTGGGTATTGTGACCCCGCTTAATGTCTCTACTATTAGATGGCGAATTCCAGTGATTACTTATGGAATCATTTATTTAGCAGTTACAACGCATTTTTATTTTAGAGTATTTCGAAACGTCTTCAGGGTACATCTTAGCATTTAATCATACATACTTCCTCATTCTTCTTGAACTTGAGCGTGTCATCGCACGAATATATGTATATTTGAGTGTTGTATTCGTTGTTTAACATTTCATTCGGCTGTATAGGTTTCGAGTTAAGCAAAGTTAAAGGCTAGTTTTGTTAATGCGGCTCCCCAAGTCACTCTCATCACACTTGAACGTCGTCCGTTGTTTCCCGACCTCAAGTCCACGGTCATTGACCTCATCCCGAAAATATGTTTTCGTATTTTCCAGCGATGAATAAAAATGTGACTTATTCGTGGATTGATGATTAACTCTTTCGAGGAGAGATTCATACCTGCTCGGTTTATACGTATATACACGAGCATCGTTGCTCTGCAGATAGCCGCTAAACCGCGTGTGTTATCCGCGCACAATGTGGTTTTCTTATGCGCATCCGAGCCGTGCGACCGGTTATATTGTCCACCTGAGAATGTTGCGTTCTGTGTATTAATAATCGAGTTAAGAGTTACTTTTGCCGCCTCTCTGAGACGAATTTCGCTGAAGAAGGACAAGGTGCTCCTCCTCGAGCAACGTAAAGAGATTAGGGCGGAGGCGCGATTCTGGGAATGAGTCGACGCGAACGAAGAGGGTGAAGCCTGGCACTCGCACCGCGCGCCTGGGGTATGGTAGACGCTCGGTGAAGAACGGAGGAGAACGTGTTGGGTAGGGTATGCATGGCGGCGGAGAGTCCAGTAGCGATCATCAATCAGAAAGGCAGTCAGCCGTCCGTCGGTCGGCCGACTGGTCAGCCACGTCCAGCGTGTACAGAGTTTCGCGCGGGAGGTTTCCTCTACCTACGAATCCACGAGTCATGCTTGGACTGCCATCCTGACAATCGATTGAAGCTGAGCACTAACATCCAATTCCGGAATTGTTCTTTCCATTATCTTGCCGTGTCTAAAGATTTTATTCGGCTCGCCCGCCGATACAGAGATATGAGAGGAAAAGCCGAAGGCGGATATCGAATTTTTGCGATCTGCATTTATTATTTTTCTCTCGGATTGCTTAGGATGCAGCGATGAAAGCAAGTTGGATCGTCGTTATGTAGACTCCGGGCGCGATTAATGTTTTAACTGTTGACAGAACTAAAAATGTAAACCCAATGTAAGAACGAGAGGTGGACGTGCGAAGCAAATGCGAGGGAAATTCGCAAAAACGCGTGTAAATAGGATGTGAGCGAGGAAGGCCGAAAAGATAATCATCTATCGAGATGAACAAAGTGCGATCAACGCGCAAGAAAATGAGTTATCGTGATTACTAGGTGAAGTTGGGCTCATTTATCTTCCGGGAAGAAAATAATTTTCCTCGAAAGTATCACGGAAGAGAAGGCCGCGGGTTTTTATTCGCCGTGTATCTCCATGCTGGTTTCCGTGAACAGGTCGCCAAAGCCTAGGTGGCTGAATGTGCGAGTTGATAATAAATCCACGAAAGGTTCCCTTATCCACTCGCTTCTTCTCTCCCTCTCTGGCTGTCACTGTCGTCGATCTTTGATGTAGCATGACTCTTTATTGGCGCTCTGACATTTTATAAATAGAGTCGCTCGGGTTTTCCTGTCGCGACAGACCTGAGTCGCGGGGAGTTGGAAATCTTTCAGCGCTATATCGGCCCGGTCTGGCTAGCTAATTACTCCAGACAATTCCTCCCCCTTCTGCTGACAATTCCCCTTCACCATTCCCTTTCTCTCTCTCTCTCTCTCTTTCTTCGTTCTACCTACAGCGTCCACCCTAGCATAACCGTGCGTTGTCTTCGCGAAAGAAAAGAAGCACCGGTAGGGTGAGCTCTCCATTGCTCTCGGGGCTAATGTACCCTAACAGTAAAGTACTTAGGCCACGTTGGTTGTAAATGTCCACGTGATTGCCGCTAAGCTGATTTTAAATCCGTGTTAATGCGGTATTTACTCGCAAACTGGTAAAATTCGGTAAAGACTTTCGAACAATCCAACCGTTTACGGCGACTTTCACGTGTGTAAATCACACCTACTTCAGAATGTATCGGCGTATACTCACATTAGGTAAGATGAGTGCGTTGAGATTTGAAAAAGGAACGAAATCGGACGGAGGACTCAATTGGACTAGTCCGGTTCGCGAGTTAACACGGCTCGCACCTGATTATTTTACTGGTGCGTATCTGAAAATAATATCTCAGTAATTATCAAGATTTCTATATGACATAAATTATATTTTTCCAACATTATTCTCTCTCTCTCTCTCTCTCTCTATCTTTCTTCTTAGTTTTCGTCCATATATATATTCTTTTGTCGGTGGTAAATCACTGCTTTGTATTATTTATAACCGTCCGAGGGCATCAAGAGTATTCATAAATACTTGATGAGATACAATTGCATTAAAAAATCTGCGATTTGTTTGGTGCGTTTCGAGTTGAATAGGATGACCTGCGTGTTCCATTGTCGGTGGCTTACATTAAAATTACTAAATTACGAAGATTGAGGCGTATATACGACAATTCCGAGGCAGTACGCTCACCCAAATGATGCAGTTTCTTGTGCGTCATTAAAAGGAATAAAAAGAGCGTGTCGTACCACCGCTGTGGTCCTACCGTCTCTTGTCTCGCAAAACGGTGCTTCCTTGTGTCAATGTCCTGATGTTACGTCCGATGGCGACTCAAAGAAACATCAGAATAGCTTTTGAAAGCGTACCCACTCCGACAGAGAGAACGATAGAGAGAGAGAGAGCGGCACTTTGATCACCGAATGACTCGCGACTTTGCATTATGAAGCTAAACTGTCGGCGAGGAAGAAATGTAGGCTTCTGCTCCTGTAGAGTTGAAAACTTTTTATCGCTCTGTGAGGCCCATTATGGGCAACAGGTTTTGGTTGATCTACTGAAAGAGGGGAGAGGGGGTTAACAGGTAGGTTAAGGGTATGGAAAGATTTTCAAATTATGCGTATGTATGAAATTGAAGCAAAATCTCAGTCGATATCAAAATGATATTTAGATTCAGGTATTTATACATAACTTAATATTACAAAAAAAAAAAATATATATATATATATATATATATATATATACATGAAAAATATCCAATAGTGTCCTTATCATTTTAGAAATTGATCAATTATTTAAAAGGTTCGCCCTGAATCTTATATGCGATAAATTTTCGAGAAATATGGCAAGTAGCATTGAAAACGGTGTATTATGTATTATGAAACATTCAAGTCGTTTCGAACACTCTCTTGCCGCGCGATCCCACTTTTCCTCGCAAAAGGAGATCTCACACTGGCGAAATCCTAATCGGACGTGAAGCGTGCTAAGCGGCATGGTCGAAATAAACTTACTTTCTCTCAACGATTACGTGACACTCGAATTATGATAAACGTTAATAGTAATCATCGCACTTACTAGAAATCGGGAGTCGCTCCGGGCTCGCTCAGATAACTCGGCTCTTCGGTCGTATTTCCATCGCTTTATTCTTAATCGCTCTTTGAGCCAGCCAACATCCCCGTCTGGCGTAGCACGATTCACCCTCGCGATTCAACACAACCGGGCGGATAGTCCCAACCAGGAAAAATAATGCATTAGAAATTCAGATGACCGAGAGTGAGACAGAGAGAGAGAGAGAGAGAGGAGGTCGCGCCGCGATTTATCAAATAAAAGCGGTAGTACAGTCAAATACCCGTCCATGTCGTCAGTGGAAGCGACAGTTCATTTTTAATATAAAGCACGGGTAGAGGTGGGATCTTCCGGGATGTAGCGGCAAAAAGAATATGGCAACTACTCTGGGCAGTTACCTGTCTCGAGATCTACGAATTCGCGGTAGGATTTAATGGTTTGTGAAAATTACGACTGTGGACAATTTATTGCGATACTAGTACTAGTACTAGTAGTTTTGTTTGTGAAAGCGTTTACTAGATGTTAGAAGTCGAATTTATTTTCCATTGAAATATAATTTTAACCCTATCGGAAAACAAAATTGTTACATTACAACGTACTATTGAAGTGTATTTACAGCTAAAATAGTTGATTATGTCACTGCTTTGTTTGATACTCAGGAACAAGGATCAGGGGGTGACCTATGTTACACCCGATTGTGTGGTTAGCCCTCTGGCATATGTTATCATCCTTTCTGAAAATTTTTACACCTACTTTCCTTTTACGAGTGTCTAGACTAACAGATATAGGAACCCTCAACGTCTTTTATTCCCATCAGCCGTCGCCAGAAAGGGGAAGATACGCGACACGGGTGATGTCTATCCGACAATATCGTCGCCATTCCAAAGCTTCGCCTTCGAGCATTTGCATAAAATTATTATCAAAATCGAAAATTGCGGCCGTTTGGCTTCCTTTATGGAACATCATAGAAGATCCGGCAAGAACGAATTGCGTTTCAGACTGTGTTGTATTTGTGTATGTCTTACGATTATGATTTCATGAATGTTAATGATGAATGAGTCGGAAGAATAGTTGCTTCCACATACGTGTGTATGTGTGTGTGTGTTCATCCCATTTTTATCACTCTACATATATATTTCTTTATATAAAGATATATAAGATAAAACTATAGTCACGTGAGATTATACTGGAAAAAGTAGCGTGATCTGATTTTGAGAAGCAGGAAGGAATCCTTACTTGTCAAATACATAATTATATGTATAATAAATTATATATAATACACAAAGTCCAATGGATGTCCTTTGTGTTATGCATGATTTCGTATTTATAAACGATCGGTAGGACAAGGATTTCTTTACGTTTCTCAAAAGCGGGTCGCGCGATATTCTCTCCGCTGCAATCTTGCCGTGCAGGAGCGAGAGAAAACAGCAAGAAAGGAGGAAAAGACAGAGCATAGCGAACCCCACCGCTTTTATAGCGGTCCATTTGGCGCAACAACGAGCGTGGAAACTTCTTTTAGTGTCGGGCTACAGATTCCGGGTCGAAATACGCGTACGATTATGGGGTTCCGGATTATCAATTTGTTATACTGTGTTTATTATTTGAGCCCGGAGAGCGGCGCCCCGCGTCGTTCGTTGCGGAAACCCCCTGCAGCTGCAAAGCTCGTCGTAGTCGGTCGATTTTGGGGATAATCTGGAATATGTTATGCGGTGCTATCCCTCCAGATGTTTGCGCCAGGACCAAAGAGCTGGGAAAAACTGTACACGCATAAGAACTACGTTTCTTACTTTCCATAATTCGCTTTGCCAAGTTTGGGCAACCCCGCCGGTCGAATATTTACCGTTACTTCGCGCTACGAATGTTAGCACGAAGTAGTAAAAGCAATAGTAGTAGTGACGCTTATGATGCGAGTATGATGTGAGATAACGCGTGTATCCCACGGGAAAATTAACGACACCTGATCGGTAGTGGCATGACAATCATTGTGACATGTAAACAGTGCTTTCGTCCTTTTCTCTCTTTTTTTTCCTTTTTTTAATTTCTTTCTTTTTTCCTGTGTAAACTGGTTTATTAGATCGTTTATGTACAATATTTCCCGATCGATTAGCGGAGATAGATGCGAGATCGATCATTTGCATAAGCAGATATTGGAAAAGCTTTATCGTACATTGAATTCGTTCCCTTTTCTCGGATATCGCCGCCTTAAGACCCCCCTTTTCGTTCCACGAGCAACCGCAGCGACAGAGGACTGCTGAGTATCATAGTAGCTGGGATTTTCTAGGAGAGTTATCTCTAATTCAGCGAGGATTTACTCGCCAATGAATCTTTAAATTAGATGCTCTGTTCTTTTCGTACCGCGCGCCCCACCCCGAGGGAGGGTAAAGTCCCGCTCGCTCAATCACCTATATCATGGAATCGCCGAATATAGTCAATTCCTTCCACCCTTCTTTCGTTATCGAGCCTTTACGCCCTCAATTCCACCGCGCTCGCCAATATTTGTGTAGGCTCTCTCTCTCTCTCTCTCTCAGAAATTCCGACGGTTTTTAACCGTGCCCGCCATTACTTTCGATCGGTACGGATTTACCTCTCGGATAATTTTGCCTAGCTGATTCGCGAGCGTCTCGAGCTCTCTCAACTATTAGCGGTATCAAGTATCAGCGCTATATTAATTAATGGCGGAAATGTAGCCGGGCCGTAGTTTGGTAAGAAGCAGTTCGCCCACGAAAATGGCCGTCCCGCAGGAGGGTGTAAGACGGAGGATAGAAGATAGCGGGCGAGGATGATGATAATCCAGCTTCTAGCCTAGTCCTATCCCGGGGGATGCAGGGATTAATTGACACATCGGCGTCTTGGAGGAGTCTGCTGGGCTGACGCTTCTGCTTTGGCACCCACCGACGTGACTGATGAGACGCCTGGAACAAGGCGTCGGGAAAAACACTCATGGATTCGTGGCTTTTTTGTAGAAAAGGTATCCAGCAAGAATTACCGACGAAGCATGGAACGTCGGTCGCGCTTCTCCTCCTGGCAAATAACTCAACTAATCAGACCACGTCCTCCTTTATCGTCCCCATCCATGGCGTCCCCGGGCTAAAACATCTCGGCTCGAAGGGCACGTAGATGTAACAGATTGAAATTTAATACGAGCAGTATGGTGACATATATACGGAAGGACGACGGTTACTTAAGGTTTCGTCGCGAGACCGTTTTCATGACGACGGAGGAGACGGCACCGTCTTGGGCAGGGAATCGTTAGCGGGTTCGACAGTTAAAATCATAATAACGGAGTAATGAGTTTAAGTTTCTCCCGTTGATTGTAATTCACGGGAATTTATGAGCGCGGACTTTGAAACGGAGGAGGGAGGAATTTCCAAACGCCATTCGGGCAATATCATTCCTGATATATTCGGTGTGTTTCTTTTTAATAACAGCGTTATTCGGACAATAAAGAAATATCTAACCGCAACGACGCGCGGAAATTTCTTTTAATTACACCGCCGGGCACATTTACATTTCTGATTTCTTTCACTTTTAAGCGCGATTCCCTTTCGCACTCGTCACCAAGAATATAATTATAAAGAGGTCCGGTAGGCTCGCACAAATCACAAAGAGATGAGCGGACGGGGCAACGATAAGGGATAACACGGTGGTTGAAAGCAAAGAGCCGACGTGTACGAGGCGTCGGTGGCGGCACCCCATGTGAGTTATGACCGTCCCGACGCTCTCTCTCCCGTTAGTCCAGGGCTCAATTTACAGATGATTCCGCGTGTTACCGCCTGGCCAGCGGCTGGTTAACCTCCGTGCCAAACACTTAATCTTCCGACGTGTCCTGTGAATAGTCCGACCGCGTTTTGGAGGCGGCACGACGTTAAATCCGCCGTCTCGCTGCCGCGAGATCGCCGTGAGAAAGAGAGAAACGGGGATAGATAAATGGACCGAGACGGTAGGGTACAGATTGTAGTCAAATGGAGGCCCTAGTGGCCCATAAAGTTAGCCAACCCTCCAAATTGTATCGCCACCCACTACCGTATACATGCGAGCTTCGGTGACATGTGGAACGTGCCGTGAACGGCTCCACAAATTTATTGGTCCTCGATAGCCTCTCGCCGCAGCCAACAAGTTGTTGGAAAACGAGTGTCCGCAGAGATATCTCCGACTTAACGCTCATTCGCGAAACAAACACTATTCCGGAAGGTACCCCCCTACTTTCCCTCATTTCTGTATCGCGCGAAACATGATCGAGTTCACGTGCGAAAAACGCAAAAGTGGATGAAATATATTTGGTGTATATTATATCTTGTGTTACGTATTGTTCTGTGAACAAGCCGCAAGATCGATGAAGCGCCGCTCAGTTTCTTTCTTATTGTTTAAAGGGTAGCTGCATCCGGACCATGCATTGTTGCATGAATGGAAACAATGTAATGTTATACGGATCGCAATATTTACAGACGCGCAGGCCTGAGCATGTTATGTCTTCCAGATGTGCGGTATGTCGACGGTAGTAGGAAAGGAGCGGCTTAGAACTGTCATTAGCCGTCGGATGGCACCCCGTGGCGCGCCACAATGTAGCGGCGAGGAGCCAATAGACTCCTAATGCTATAAACGCCGCGCCGAATCCTACCAGCCACCGTTAATTGACTTGCACGTTTGTCACTTTACAATCCCGACAAATTTGTAATTATGTTTGCCTAAGATAGGCCCCCGGGTCGACAGGATTCTCGCGTGTTGATGTCATTCTCGCACAATGAATACGATGAAGTTTTTACTTCAATTGATAATTAAGGAATTTGACATACGTTAACGATTGTTTGATTTATTTTTGCACAGACAAAGCGGATACGTTGAAATTCGACGATAATTATGAATAAAAATGTGTCGCAAATACAGACGGTTTATAATGCCGGTGGCTAATCTTTCATCGGGTATTCCATATTCAAGAGATAGCGTCTCGTAATTTCTGAGAGAGTTTTCTCACTCGGCGGAAAAATTGTACGGACGGTTCGCGAGATTAAACGTCTATCCTTGACAACTTACCTTGCTGGTTACTTTTCCTAGTGGTCTTCTTCTCCTTCATCCAAGGATACTCAGGAACATTGACACCCGAAGGGTCAGCGACACCGTGGGGATCCATCATGGTATGATACGCGGGATGGTGAGTACCGGGACTGATGGAGCCGCCGGTACCCGGCGAGTGTTGCATGTTGCTGTCTCCGGCTAATTGTGGTAACGCCGTCATGAATTCAGCCATGGAGGGTTGACTGTTGATAAAGCCGGTTTCGGCGGATCCGCACGTTGGCTCCATGGCTGGGTGATGAGTCCCGTGCGGGGGCAGCCCGGCCGGGGTACCTGCCCCCGCGGCCACCGTGGCCAGCCAGAAGCCGCCCCCTCCGTCGTTCGCCAGGACGGGTGTCGTCGGCCTCGTCTTCACGCTCGATAGATCTTTGCCCGCGTGAATCAAATTCTCAAGATGATTACCCAGCCGCGGATCGCCGGACAGCTGCGGCCGCCGCGGCTCTTCCTCGGCGCGTTGCTTGCTGCTTATCAACGCTTGTTGCTTACCGCGCATGGAACGATACGCGCCGACTTCTTTCGCGCGAAGACAATTGAGCCAAGTATTTGAAAACGCGGCTACAAGAGACGGGCGAAACCTTCTTTAACGTCCGATAATTCCTCACAATGTACGGTGGGCTTCGTGGGACACATTATTCACTGAATTCACTCGGTAAAAATTCCGAAGTTAGTGCCGCACCGTTATCAATCGTGAAAACTTGTCGAGTCAATATTTACCTTGGAAGAAAGTATAAATCCGTTGACACGCTCCTTCGCGTATATTGTCACGTAAGTGCGCGTGTGTCATTTCAGCAAGACGGAATATGTTCTTCTCCTTTCCCTCGATGGAAACGCCTATTACTTACGCCACGCGTGATTTCACGTCAAACAAACATACCGAGGATGAAAACTGCTCGATTCACTGCTCACTACTGTGCATCACCGTGTAAGTTGCATGTTTTCAAACGAATTCACAATACTTGACACGCCGCTTCACACTACGGACGCGTAAAACCAAATTCAGATCGGACCGAGCGATCTGAGAAGAAGTCACCGAGCACAGATCACTGGTATCACACTGGTAGCCGCGCGACGATTTGATCGATAGTCCAACCGATCGACGGAGAACCGCCGTACCGAATCGCGGCTGCCGATCGGCCAAAACCCAGCGAGCAAGCGGCAGGCTAGGGTAGGCCAAGCAGTCACCGATTGCGGTATACTTGCTAAGTGACGGAGGAGAGGGAGGAGATGGAGATAGCGGGAAGGTGGGGAAGTCCGACGGAGTGGAGGATACTCGGTTGGCCGGGAAGGTGATGTAGGAAAGGCGGGGGACGGTACTATAGAAAGAGACGGTCGCGTCTCCAGTCACCAGAACCGAAATTTCCACGATCTTTTTCGCTTCTCCCGGCGTTCCCGGTGTCTCTGTTGTTACTGCTGTCTCTTTCCCCGCGTACCGCAGGAGGGGGCGGCGGGGAGACACTTCGGCCACCGAGGTGGAAGTCGCCCCTTAATGCGGCGAGGTGGTCCGGTCACGTGACTTCGCTCGTCGGAATGGAGCGACCAATCATGAAGCGGTAACGCGAACGATGAGGCACAGCCCTCCGCCGACGTAGGCGGGCTGGCCTGTCGTGGCGACGGTGGCCTTGGAGGGCTCGGAGGGCACACACAGCCAGGAGGGTACGACAACCAGGTCCGTGCCGTGAGAGTGCAGGCGGGCGACTCTCGTGCGGACGGGCACGTTTGGGCGGCCACGGTTACCCGGCGCAACTGTGGGCGGTACGCGCGAGCGCGTCGTTCAATATCGCGCCAAGTGGTGGGGAACTTTCTCACGTGCTCGGCCACGCGGTCCTACACCTTCGCTGGATCGTATCGTCCGAATCAAAGGTACGCTACTATCTCTCACCTCTGTTAAATCCTTGAATGATACCGCGAGTTCATTGTCGAGCCGACGGAGTCAGCGATTGGGAAACCGGCCGACCGTATCGCGCTCTGTTGTTTACTCTGGACACAGTTGCCTTTGCTTTCGATCCAACGATGTTTTTTCACGTTAGGCCCTATCGTGTTGCAACAATAGAACGGTATTTCGACTGGGCCCAATTTCTTCCAACTAATTCGGAGCCGTGCTGCGTAAACTATATTAGTGGCTGCTGTTCTTCATTTTCGTTGCACCTACGCTATTCGTATACATCGGCTTGAAACAGGGGATCAAATTGTGTTTTGATGAAAAAAAATATACGTCTGAGGAAATAAAGAACCTACGGGTGATTTTCTCTTAGAAGTGATTCTACCTGAAATCAAGTCAAGTTGATTGTAAGATACCCTTTGGGGAAAGAGAGACGTCTTACATAATTTACCTGCTGCATAGTTTTGAAATAAAACCGTCAGTTTTTCGGAGGTAACATTTCGTGCGGCAACTAGTAAAAGATCCTTCATCCTTTGAAAGGGATTTTGCGAACTGAATCGGTTTACATGCATCGGCTGCGATCGTGTTGTCGCAACGGTCGGAACTGCTGGGGGCGCCGGATGGTATTACGACGGCTCGCAGTGGGGCAGTTTTGATGACAGATTACTCTGATCCGCTTTGTGGAGTGGCTCTCATTTAGACAGGCGGTTTGATTGAAAAGTTCGCTGCCGCTTTGCTCGAAAAAAAATTCGTGTCACTACCCGTGGGCAATCGAACGAATCCGCGTGAACAAGTCGTTTACGTGCTCCACACAATTGATTCTTCCTAGCGTGAGAATGTCAGGCCCACTGCATCTCTCGTGTACGTAGTAACATTCAATCGAATAAATTCTACGCGAAGATTGTACATGCATATATAATAGGATTATTTTATATAATTGTATATGCATTTACGTACATGTTTATATATCACGTTAAGACCTACGATAAGGACGAAATTTCTATACATTCAGATTTATATTAGCGATGTCGGCGTGTACTGGGCATTTTCGATATCTGTTCGATACATTCATCCAGATATTGGCACTACTGTCTTAATTTATATATCAATTAAAATGGATTTTAAGAGTAATGCTCGAGATTACAAATAAATGTATAGACAATAGTTATGATACGAACGGTCGGTTATGATACGATGAAAATTAGGACACAGTGAGAGAAAACACGGGAAAAGTGACAATTTTCCGGGGATTTTACACACGTGTAAAATTAAAAGCAAATCACACTATCTTTTCATGAGTCTGCATTAGATACATTCAATCGCGTTAGCGGGCTAGAGTGAAATTTCGGTGAGGTGGTGGCAAGGGTGCCAACTATTTCGGGGCGCAAAGCGGGCACGGATGGTCACGAGAGGAAAGGGGGGGAGGGGAGGGGAGAAAGCCGAAGGAGAGTAAAGAGGGCGAGAAAGGCGGGAGGGTGACGGAGAGAGATGAGAGAACGGAGAACACCCGCCACATCTGCCGCCAGATTTAACTATACATTACAGACACACGATATGTCAAAGTCCTATACTTCATATCGACTCCGCCATTTATTAAAAGTTTCATCGCGCGCGCCTCGCTCGCGCGCCACCGATGTTCAGCAGCCCGACCCCTTCTTTTCCCGGGCATACCCCGAAAACATATAGGAAGAAAGGCTCGAAATATACGAACGAAAAGTTCGAGAAAAGAGCACGGCGAAAGAGAGAGAGGAAAGGGGTGCGGCGCTCCTCAGATTGACGTAGTTGCAGCGCCCTGTGCGACGATAAAAGCGACTGCGACTTATCTTTCTTCGGCGATCCTTTATTTTACTCTCATCGGCCGTGTGAGACGGAGTTTCCTGATAACGTATTCCGAAAATTCCTCCCCCCTCGGGGAAATTGCGAGACGATAATTTTCAACGTTTCGATCTGCATCCCGCTTTATATTAATCGGCGAGATTGCCCGCCGTCTTGCGGCGTCCCGTCGTGACACTCAAAAAGTTGCCACGAAAATTTTTTATTTCATAGCACGTGACGCTGCAATTTTGTCGAAAGTAAGAAGTAATATTTAGAGCAATGCCGCGCCGCGAAAAGCTTAATGCCGGAAAAATAAGATCCCTTCAGGCATCCCTTTTTTGTGGCGCGATCGCGGAATTTCTGTGTGTTCCCGGATCTCTTCGTTTCCTCTGGCTGCTGCCGATTGCGAAATGAAGTTTTATATTAAGCTCGGAGTTTTCTCTCTTTCTCCTGTGCCGTGAGCGAGCGTGCGCGCGCGCGTCCCTCGTCTTTTCTTTCTTACCGCCGCTTTTTCTCCCACGCTTGTCTTCGCTCTTTGTATATTTACGTACCGATAGATCGTTATGTCGGCGTTTGCATATATATTGACATTGCTGCTTTTCCCACAACGACGCGTTGATGTATGCGCTGCCGGGCGATACAAGAAACTCGTATATATAGTGCATCGTTGTTATAACGATTCGATAACGCGTGCATTGCGAATGATTATATAGATATTAAATATTATTATAAAATGATTTGTGCGATGATTTGATATATTTGAAAATATATACGTGGGTGCATGTGTGTGTGTGTGTGTGTTCAAGTCAGGTGGTTCGTGTGTAAACACAGAAATTTCGCTGACAATTGATACTTTCACGAGAGAGGCCGGTCAGCCACTCCGCATTGGCTAGGTTATGGTTCTTCGCTCAACGAGTCGTTATAATTAGTTACAAGAAGTGTGTGTACCGGGAGTAGCATATCCACCATTAAAGCAAACCATCTTTCATCGCCATTTTAGCCATGGCAACCGGCACGAGTCCGCGAGTAGGGCTCGACCTGTCAATCACCGGATCACTGAGACGGGTCTTTGCCGGGTCCTTGCTTCATTGGAAAGAAGAGCTCGCTTTTCGTGCCTAAAATGCTCCGAGCCCCCGCCGACTCTCTTCCAACTTTTTCTTCCTCGACGTCTGGGGTAAAAGCGAACTCGTTAGACGCTTCAAGTGAAATTTTCTCTCGTTCCACTGATAGCTAATATGCTACCGGAAGTGTTATGGAATTCCACTTTCACTAGCTGCTTTTAAAAGTTGACCCGCCCGCATTATACCAAGTGTCGCTCAAAAATTATCATTAAGCATCGTGTTCGTTGGAAAGTCTCGATCGATAGTTGAATTTCCATTCAAATCGGTCGTGTATGAGCGACGAGCAGTCTAGGAAACTTTTTACCCAGACTGGCCCCTAATTTCTCACGGATGTTTGGGTGTTGAGATGAGAAACGCGATTCAAAGACAAAAAGCACCTGATTTAAGTTTTATATATATATATATATATATATATACAATAATTTAATAATTAAACAATGGCTTATAGCTGGAAACGTTTGATAATTGTTCGTCGCGATGCGATAAGAGCAGAGACGCGCGATCGGCGAGGGATGAAAATAATTCTTAGAGTGAAAAGGAGCGCGGGGGGATATTGTCACCGACGCAAAGATACGTACGTAAAGGTGAGCCGGATCGTGCTGAACAGCAACGACGGTTCTTGCGATTAGTGCGCGACTAGGGGGAACTGCGTAGCCGAGGAGTCTGAGGTTTTAATTAAGCATTCACTGCGGATGATATCGCATGCCTCTTTATACTTCATAGCGGCCAGATGTTGCTACGAGAATGTTCCTTGCCTTAGGTCCTCTTCCCTCACTCTGATTCGAGGCAGCCTGAACCGCACGAGCGACGTTCCGCCCGTCGCTATTTCGTTTTAATTATGCATATTTAATTTGCTTATATCCTGCCCTCGTTTGATACGTCGCCGCTGCTGGATGCGTTCATTCCGCCGGCGATCGTTCGTCCGTTCGAAGATGTTAATTAGCGTATCGCTGGGTGGCTTTTTCGAAGCTCGATTTTTCTGAGCGACTTCGCGATTTAGTCGCGGAAGTCGATGGATTTTTCACGCTGTATTTATCTCGTTCGAGGGAGCGAGAGAGAGAGAGAGAGAGAGAGATTCATACAGGACACCTTATATTGGAAAGTTTTATCATTCTCCCACTTTCCGTGTTTTTTCCATAGATTCGGAACTTTTCTCCCGAGTTATTTTTCAGGGATGGGGAAAGACAGAAGGATTTCCCCACAAGTGCTCGTGGAACAAATCTACCCCCAGAACTCGAGGTATACCCAGTTCTACAGCCGACACTTGGCGCAAATTGCCCCAGTAAGTGTAGTACATTAATCTTTGGTTTGGTTTGGTCTCGGCCACCGCGTGTGTTGCGGTAGCCGCATTTCTCGTAACCTTCTCTCTCTCTCTCTCTCTCTCTGTGCACACCGAACATGCCGCATGTTCGAAGACTTTCTCCACGTTTTCGTATTCCTCTTCTCTCGCAACCATCTGACCGTACATGCATGCATTTAGGTGTGTCACATATAGTGGTTGATTGCGCGTAATGTTTTATTGCTACGGAATAGGTATGCTTTTTTCATGCTTAAACATGTCTATTGTGCACGCTTAACCGCTCTTACGATATTCTTTTTCTGTTTTTACAAACAGACGCGGTAGGGAAAATACGATTATGCTACTGCACTGTGCAAAAATGGTGTGTGCGCGTGTGTGTGTGTTTGCAATATATATGTAAAGTAAGCAAGTGGCAGAAAGTATCTCACACACACACTTGAAAGTACGGCGTTCGCATACTGGACAAAGGTACCACGCTTTTGTTCTTCTACCCTTGTCGGTCTCTCATATTCCTCTCGTCCTCGAATGAGTTTCAGCAACCCTTCCGCCCTTAACAGGCCACCTTAACTGTAACCTCTGCACACACTTGTTACTCGGGCGGTCAGAAACCCAGACACGGCCTTTCGTAATGCGAATACCATGTCGCACACCAGGAATTTCGGAGGCTCCAGCGAGCCCTTCTTTATTCGATTAAATAAATTGGCAGCGATTACGTTGACGCGGGTTTTCCGAATGGGACTCTATGTCTAACGATGATCGAGCGTAATTAATTGCGGCCACTTAACATTTATCTACGTTACTCTTTCTCAGTCTGCACATTATTATCGGTGATACTCCAATGAAGTGGGAAAATACGATGAAATTTACAGAGAAAATTAGATAGGCTCTGCGACAGAGAATCATAATGTGCGAAAGAGAGACAATTAAATTTCTACTAGCAGTCTAGTGTAACATATAGAAATCAGTATAATAAAATCGCAGTATGTCTACTTGGCCTACGTCCGTTTTTGGGGAAAAATTACGATCTTAAAGCTATTTACATGATATTGTGATGCTCCATTTGTGATGCTTACGATTACCGTTAATTGTACGGTAGGAATTGCGTTTGGGGCATATCCGATGATACTGGGATCTCACAAAGTGCGGACAAAGGCCTTAGCATCGGGTAATACTGTTGCTTTTTGACCTCTATACGAGTTCTCGCAGATTGCATCATAACGACGTCGTAATTCGGCAAACAATCTCCAAGTGCACCATATTCGCCGTGCATTCGGTTCTCGATGATCACCATAATTAGGAGAGCCGCACGCTCTCAAATTCACGGAGTTTTGTGAAATCGGCTTTTCTCCGTCTGAGAATTGGACACGGGAAAAATAAGGTTTTTCCGATCGATGAGAAGATTCACACAATCATGCTCTGTATTCGCCGTAGGGTGTATCAAGTTATACGCGTACACCTTCGGGGAGTAGTGCTCTAACTTTAGGCGTCTCATCACCCCCTTATGGAATTTGATGACTTGCACATTCGCGTCCAGAGCGTGAATCCGCTTCATGTGCATGTGGCGATGGACGACATGCTTCATCCTTCGAGATCGTTGTCTGCTCGCGGATCACATGTCCATTTATTCTTGGCCGAGGAAATCTGATCGCCGAATGACAATGGTGTTATAATTTAGCTCTGAAATTCCAGATATACGATATCGTTATAGGTATCAAACAAGACTAAACGGCATTAAATTCAGTTGAAGTTAGCAATCCCGCTGCGTTGTTTAACATCGTCAAACTTTACAGTCCATATCGGATCTTAGCGGTTTAAATATAATATATGATATAAACATATATTTTTTTATAATTCTCTATACTTATGCAGTAATATAATATAAATATAAGAATTCCGAAGGCTGTGTGAGACGGAAAAGAATACCGGCGCCATATAATGATGATTTGTGAAAATAAAAATCTTTGTTTTGTAAAATATCGCTAAGCAATGCATTACCTTAATGAATTAGAAATTGGCCGAGCATTCACTGGACTGAAAGTTCAATTAACTTTAAGAATCAGATGACATATTTAATTTCCTCGAGATAATGAGAGTAGGTAGGAGGAAGTGGAGGCCAGCAGCGGGCTGGAAGATACCGGTAGGAGTTTCCGGAAGGAGACGCCCGTTCCTTCACGTTGGTGTTAGAAGGGAGAAAGAAGCGTCAAACTTATCGAGAGAAAAAAAGAATTGCTAGAGAGAGAGAGAGAAGAGTTGGCCTTATTTAAGATATTAAAAACACTTATATTAAAAACGAGCGGGGTTAAATGTGTTATTTGAGGCAAATACGTCTAATAAGAAAGTCTGATTGCAACGATAACAATGTTTCATTACAAAATTTTGCCGCCGCATGGTTATTTTGTAGACATTATTTATTCAATTTAAATCACCGTTTCTAACAATATCCGTCAGCGGTATTTATCGATCAATTCTCAAAATTCGACTTATAGTGGACTGTTTCGAAGTAACGCGGGTGCAGTTCAAATTGATTGATTATGAAGAAACCGCAGATCATGCGGCGATAGGGTTTGCTGTCGCGGCTGAATTTTGTCAGGAAGCTTTTATCCTTTGGCAAAGACTAAATCGTGCGGTCACGGCGTACATCTATTTGTCACTTGGACTGCTTCGTAGTGGACGTCTTCGGGAAGACAGTAGGGCGTCGTGACGCCTGGCCAGAGTCCGACATCACGTCGTACGTTCTTTCTTTTCCTGCGGTCTTCCCTCCCTCTCCCTCCTGGGACCACTCCATCTTTCCTCCCTGAACCGGATCCTCGGAGAGGAGTAGGTAGCCCTCTGTTAAAGAGGTAATTTGTGCCACGAGCAATCCAGCACACTTCCAAAAGTTGTGCACCTTTCCGCGACTCGTCGCGGAATGATGTCGCTTGCCGGACGAAATGTTTCCACTGCATCACTGCTTTCTCTCCCCCTCTCCCTCTTTCTCTCTCTCTCTCTCTTTTCTTTCCTTTTCGATATTTCACGAAATATTCGCGGAACAATTCATTCTACACTGTCTCGAGTGGAGATCCGATCTCTTATATGAAAGAATTTATTTTGAATGAGCTTAGATTTTCATCATCCAATTACGGCTCGGTCTTAAACGCTTTCACGTTAATCGCGTCTAGATTATTACACGCGACTTTTCCGGCGGCTGATTTATCCTGCCACCCTCTCTCTCTCTCTCTCTCGACTTCGGAATAAACTCAAGGTAGAACTAAATCCCTATTTTATTTACCGAAGGACGAAGACGGGGATGAAGACGGGGGCCAGGAAAGGCCCTCGGCCGTGTACTAAATTTAAAAGTAAAACCTCCGCCTTTGTTGCCGAATCCCCGTGCTGAAAGAGAAGGTTGCTCTGCTTCCACGAGCCATTCAACAGATTTAAATAGCTCCCGAGCTCCCAATAGCTCGATGGCTCTTTTTCGTTGTTTTAAAGCTCTCGCAGCCTGTAGGTTAAACGATACCGCATTCTCATCGGGCAACGTAACCGCCGGTTTCGATGCAATTTGTCAAGAAAGAGAAGACCTATTTGTAAATTACGCCTTTGATACGCCCCTATTCGATGTGCCCTATAATGTTGAAGTATATGCTCATACCTCATACGTAGGAAAAGGCCACACGCCATTGTCCGTTTGCTAATAGTCAATAATACTTTGCGCGTATATTGTGCGAAATTTCACGTCAGACGTTTTCAGCGCGAGGCTACCGGCTTTACAAGGCCGGTGATCAGTTAAATCAAATCATAAAAGAATCCTAATTAACCGCTCTTTTGTGCGGGCGAGCTTGCCGGTTAGGTTAGGTTAGGTTACGCGAGAGCTTACGAAGTAATGGCGATGAGAAAGCGCGGGCAGGGTTCACTGTCTTCGCTCGCGAAATTGGGACTTCCGACTTTCGCTGCCCCGCTAATTTTGAATAATATCCGCGGCAGGCGCTGCAAGTATTTCTTTCCAGCTGTAGATTTATAGCCGGCTGGACGCTACAAGCCCGTAATTTGTTGAATGTTAGTGTAATTTATTGCCGTTCAACCGGAAAGATGCGCATATGCGCTTTATAATATTTATTTGATAATAAATAAATTCGAAGTAACTGAGGAGAGGAGGGAAAGAGAGAGAGAGAGAGAGAGAGAGAATGAAAAGAAGAATGGAGAAAATTCGGGGTACATTGACCCTTTTACATATACATATATATGTGCAGACACACAATCTGTGATATTAGTTCAACGTATAGAGGCGATTAACGGAATCATGGGTGGCTTGCAAGGATACGTAGGAAACTGGTGATCGTAAGGCTTCCGCAACAAAAACTGACCCTTGACCGCAAAGCACCTGGCAGCGTCATAAAGGACAATAATATTTTTATAATTGAAATTAATTGCACGTTGACCGCCGTAGCACATGCTTGTGCGACCCGCGATGAAAGTGGGGAAACGGTAGAGGTCGTCCTGCAGACGACGACGAATGGAAACAAAGCAACCGTACGACGACTTACCCTCCGCGTACTACAATGAAAAAAACGCCCCCCCCCCCCCC
>NW_014559826.1:214854-231630 GCF_001313825.1 Dinoponera quadriceps
GCTTTTCTCATTAGCGTCTCGCGACCTACATACCACAGCCGCTACTCACATCATGACAACAGATTTGATGCGCAAGCTCCGATCTTTTCTTTTATCATCGGCAACTTATGATTTTGTAATGTCGCTTTTATGACCATCGAATTCCTTCCAGTTTGCTATGCAATGTGTATTTTTGAAAAATTAAAAATCAAGCATCATAACTCCCCTTCGTACAAAGTCACGAGATCAATTAATCATACATAACGTTCGCCGTAAAAATCGTAAAGGCCAATACCGCGCATCTCCCGGCTCGTTACTTGTGCAATGCTCGGTAGAAGAAGCGGTCAGTAGGTGAGCCGAAAAAAAAAAAAAACGAAATCTATAGAACGGCCGACATCTTGAGAAAAGCACGTTTGACCGTAGGAACCGCGTTTCGTTTCAGATGCCGCGCGCACCCGATCATCAAAGTCGCATTTTCAGCATAATGGGTGTGTTTAGTCTATGGGAGCCGTCGAGAGAAGTACACGGCGGAGAGGAGGGTGATCCCGAAGGTTTCAGCTCTCGTCGACGATCGTCGGAGACGCCGGACTCTCGATCGTGATCGAGCCCCCTCTGCCACCAATAATCATCGTACGGCCGCAATTACGGTGCCCGAGGCGGCCAATCGGCATCTCTCGGGCTCCTACTTCTCTCTCCGCACTCTATTATTAGGCTATATTACCGTAATGCGCTATCCACCATGTCCGGGGCCAACGAAATGGCTTCTATAATAAGGACAGTCGGATCCGACATTTAGCTCTCAGCGCATCCTCGCGATGATCGCGAAATCGCGGCGAGTCTACCCGGTTCGTCGGCTCGCTCCTCTCGTCTCTCCGGTTTGCTCGCGGCATTCAAGCGTGACGCGCTTGTTCTCTCTCCTCGTGGAAATTGAATCAAAGGTTAAATTCTTCGCGCTCGGCGAGTAGGCTCGAGCATTGGGAAAACTGAAATGGAATTTCCGTTGTATTCTCTTTCTCTCCCGCTCGCCCGAGGTTGTGCATTATGACGAATCCACAGATCCTTATCTCGACATCATTCTCTCGCGCTGCGCAAGATCGCGATTCTCGTCGGTCTGCGAACAGTATGGGAGCGGAGCCTATTCCCAAAGAGATGAAAGAAGTCTCATATAGAGTTCTGATATAAATATCGCGGGTGGGGATCTCTTTTGCGACGGGGAATGCTTACGCAGACCGTCCGGATGTTTAATTTCACTGTCGCTTTAATTTCATCATGGGTTCAGAATCGATACGACCAAGTCCTGATAATCCCTCCCCCTCCCACCGCCACTGACAGTTCGCATATGCTGATTGGCAAGTCTGTGCTAAGCCGGTGTTGATCAGGAAGAATTTACACGCGCATTACCGCGCGCGCGAACGCTTTCGAGCAATGGTTTGCTCGATTCTTACCCACGATGTCTGTCATACGGACGAGAGAGGTGAATAGTTGGGAGTGTGGCCCCTTTCCCAACGGTGGGTGGTTGGACGCTACGAAGCGGGCGGGGGAGTATCGAGGGCGCTAATGTTCCCCAGGCAGGAAACGCCATCTCCATCCTGCACCCTCTATCTCTCCGCTTGCTCGCCTATTTTTATTCGTCTTTATCTGAGACTTGAGTCGGTTCCTCTCCATTTCCTCTTGAGGAGTTCTTCCTCCTCCTCGCGCCGCCATCGCTTCCCACCCACCCAGAGTCGCTGCCACTACCATCGCGCGCGGCATTCTACCTTTTCCCCTCCGGGTACCGATGCGGTGACAACAACATGCAAACATTCTGGTATTTGCAATTCGAATGCCGCAAAACGGGGACGGGAAGCCGCGACGGGAACAGCCTGAGGTGGTCCGCTTAACTTCCCGAAGACGCAGCCGCGGCTACAAGGCTCGCTATTCTATTAATTCACGTTCGGATAAGGGCGGCCACGGAAATCGCTATCGTACACAGCGATTTTAATAAAAAAGGCACTCGCGTTGCAGCGCAAGATCGTCTCTTCTCAAGTTATATCGGCGGTCGAGTTCAAAAATCGGACCTCTTGTCGCGCGAGTTCTCTTCAGTCAGCGCGAAGCTCCCGAATGAGTCTACTTGTTTATTCGCTATCGGTGATCGTTTGTTTTCCTATTGGCCGACCTCCCAAGATGCGCTCGAGGCCGTTGCAACAACGTTGAAATGTTAACGTTAGCTCTTACGCTATGTGGAAAGCATTATTCCGATTGGCAATTACGATAGAATACAATTCTATCGTGCGCAAAAGCCATTTCAGCGAGTTAACAACGTATGTAAATGATTACGTGTTTGATGCGTACGCGTGATCAGTCAAGCAGACGCGATGCGACCGGCGTAATGACACCGGTTTAATTATAACTTTACATCATTGAATTATAATACAATTTGACGGCAGATGTGAATTTGCCGAAAAACGTGCCGAGTCCGTCGTAAGGGTGAGCCGAGAAAAACTTCCACGTAAGATGCGTATCAAGCTGAGCTAATTTGAATTTCGCTTTGAGCGTGAACACGTGTCGTTGATATCAAGAAGATTTTGCACGTACCGGATAAAGACATGCGCGCTTTGAGCGCTCGGGACGGTAAGGTGTTTGGGGATGATGCGTGCGAAGGTAGAGGCGAAGGGTGCACGCGAGTTCTGGGTAAACGCGAATGCCGAGCGGCAAGCAGATGCGGTGTCGGTAATTACAAGGATCGCTCATCATCTGCAGGGTGTCTACCTTCGCCACATTAAATTTTAAGAACTCTCGAAACGCGACGCAGAAACGCACGATTCGATCGTCAAATCTACTCGACGGTGCAGTTAACGCCTTCCCGGTGGCGTTGTTCCCTTATCTACGAGATCTCACACACGCCCACAGATGTGATATCTCCGATATTTTGTATATTTTCGGGACTACACGTGTAATACGCATGCGTGGAGTGCGTCTGTGATTCGGGGTGATATCTGCTGTCGTTATGTAATTAGGTATTACACAGGGTTGTTTCGTAGGTAGGCGTGCTCGACGCCATTAAGCGGTCGGGTTATCGTTAACAGCGGCTACAAAAAATTGGTAGTTGTTGCTCACTATTCCGCTAATTCGAGTCAACGAAAAATGAATATTCAAGTTTAGTATGCGGATACGGAATATCGTTCGAAGGAAAGTATGCTCGAAATTCGAAAAACTACGATATCTGATGGCACACACGATTGCATATTCTGAAAAGGAGAAAATGTCGAAGGTAGTAATAACACCTCGGGGCAATTTTTCACAAGCCTCTGTGCAGTGATTTAACTTCATACGAATATCGGCGAGATTTTCCCTCGCGTTAAGCAAACTTAGAATTTTGGGATTCATTATGAGAGAACAAAGACGATTCGCGTGACTCGTAGGCGTGCCACGTGACACGCTATGTCGATCGGTACGTCGACCAATCGGCTTACAGAGTCCGCCCTGGTATATATTTATACCTCGTGCACAGAGATCCTTTTGATGTTTCAGGTCACGTGACCCGTCCGGCTCCGATATCAATTCGTGATGCTAAGTACGCCTTCGCGTGTACGCCGTTTCTCATGGTGAACTTGTAAGGACAGTACTTGTAACCGCTGGAAGAAAATTTCGTCTGTCCCGACAGTCCAATCTCCAGATCTCCACACGCGCGTGACATGGCTGCCTATCACACGGTCGTGATGCCGAAAGTATCGATTACGAAATGAGATTTAATTGGAGGCTCGCGTTTGGCTATTACAGTCCGTTACTTGTGTTGGTTCGCGCGAGTTCCACACTTACGGTGAAATTTGTGTGATCCGCCGGGGGGCGAGCTTTGCTTGGAAAGGACAGCTTCGAATTGGTGCGCGGATGATAAATCACGCATAATTGTTCGTAAACTGTAAAGCGTTTGATAGTGTCAACAAAAACCGTCTGAAAGTGGTAACTCATTCGATAGTGTCAACAGAAACAAGTTGTTAGCCCGAAAGGGCAGCTCGCGTCAGGCCCACCCCAGGATTCCGGAGTGTTGGTGATGGATGATCGCAGATACACTGAAAAATGGTGATGGATGGTATATCGCTGTCTATAAACATTGACAGAATCTGTTACGTGTATCCTAATAAGTTATCCCATACTGTGTCTTAATAACACGCGTCTCTGCCGTGTAGGTGTATGTTCCGAGCACGTGCATGCGTGAAAACCGCATGCTTGAGTGCAAGTTTGGCGATAAGTCTCCGATTGCCTTTTGCGAAGTAAGGGAAGGTAAATTATTCCCGACGAAGCGATACAAGTTAGTCGTCATTAATGCCTTTTTCGATCGCACGCATCCTTGCCGGATGTCTCAGCATTGTGATTGCTGATTACTCGAAGAAACAGTAACTCGACGATATCACTCAGAAAAGATAATATTTGAATACGTGAATACTCTATGTATATGATTGAAAATTTCCCGTAACATTGGCACGTGTCCAAGCATTAATGATGCCTGGCATAACATACATCATCTCCTCGTTTCTATTCTAGAGAAGCACCCCGAAATATCAGATGAGAGTGAGAAAGAGAGAGAGAGAGAGAGAGAGAGAGAAGCGTACAAAGACAATCTTTAATATATTTAATAAACGTCGGAGCAAATTATTATAGCATTTATATTTCTTAATGACGTAACGCCTGGCTGTGACTTTATGCAGCGCGCGCGATAAGCGCAATCTCTCTCCAGCGAGAAATTTTCAGATATCAAAGTGAGCGATGCCGATGATTACAAAAAATAGACTCGGCCCATGAGGGCGGCTGGAATTTGATGCTCAGTGACGTATTAAATGTGTGGTAGCACCCGTTGGTGTCAGGGGGATTGCTTTAATCAGTAGATTAATTCGTCATGGCCTCGCAGCGTAGCAACGTCCTTTGTCGGCCACTCGTAAAATATGAGCCAACGTACATAATCAACTATTTGTGGTAATGAATATTATGCGGCCGAAGAACGTGTCATTAATAATGTCGAGCCGTGCTACGCAATCTTCTTTTTCGCAAACGCCGTAACGTCTCGCACACACATACACACACACATAGAGAGGTGCGCACACACATATGCACCTTCCATTGCCAAATCTGTGGAAAAGTGGCATGGTCTTTGGCGCTTATCAGTTCGCCTCAAATGTTTGTTACACCAACGAGTTTAAGTTTACATCACATCACAATGAAGAGAATAATGAAAGCTCAGAGGAATCGAACGGCACGTCGCGAGCGTATTATCGAGAAATCGCTTAACAATTTATCGGCATCGAGCACCTGTCCGGTGTAACTCGTGCACCGGCGTTTATGCTCTTCAAACAGTTCAAACCCGAAGCCACACGGAGTGAATAGCGACGTGAAATTGGATCGGCCACCGTGAGAGCGAGGTTGGCGAGCTTTTGGTAGCTCTACAGAGAGGTTCAAAACGATCTCTTTCCTTCTCCCCCCCCCCCTTCCCACCTTCACCGCCTCCTCGCCCGTGCCTCGCCGTCACAGGCTCACCTCTTGGCTGGAACCCCTCCTGGACGACTCCCCGTGGCGAGAAGACAAATGAGCTTGAGGTGAGAACTTGCCCGATAAATACCAAAGGCGACACAGTGTTTGACCAGGGAGCATATAGCGTAGAGCGGGGCAAGAAATACTGCGTCGGACGGTCCTTTCGCCCTTTAGGACCTCCCTGCGTATATCCGCAGCTCGTGGCCACTTCGCCCCTTCACCCTCCTCCTCCCCCGTGCACTGACACAACCCCCAATAACCTACAACCTCCAACCTACAACCTCCTCCGGCTAGCCGCGAGACTCATTTACCTCCCGCGAAAGTTTTCCACGCTTCCGCCTCGACGCAACGACGTTGCGCGTGCTTGGTCGGCTCCTTTTGTTTTTAACACGGCAAATGCCGTGCGTTCTCTTCGGGTGAGCTTCAATGACAATGAGGTTTGACAGCTGTTTCTTTTTTTTTTTCTTAATAAAAGAAAGTCTGTGACAAGTATTTGATCTTGAGTGAAATCTGATCTGATCTGAAGTCGCTGAACGCGACTGAGAGAGTATTCGACATCCTTCGTACGAGGGTTCTGTTTTTAGCCCAGGAAGTGCATTAATTTTGTGCGTTGAATTGGATTTAAGGTTTTATCCGAGAAACGAGCGTGTGCCTCGCAAGTGCGACAAATTCCAAAGTCCGGTTCAGGTGCCGCGTGCTCACGTGGTCACGTTGCGGTCGGAAGAATCCAATACGCGCGTGTGCTCGCGAAAATTATGGCAAATTTCGCTAAAAATTATGGGAAACGTTGCTGAGCTTTTGCAACCGCTTGTAAATATATATCATCGTTTCATATCACACTACATTGTTCTCCAATTTATTTAGCAACTCGACTTTTTTTCAAACAATGAAAACCTCGATTGATAATTATTTTTGTATTCGAAAAATATTCAAGAGTGAGTATTGCGAAAATACTTGTGAAACAATGTATGCGAAGACAATATTTATGAGATGCGCGTCCGGATAAAGATACGAGGGTTGCAGCAGTATTTGGCGTCGTGTTCAACGTTCCCGAGAGGCGTATCTTTCAGCAGGCGAAAAAGTATTTTTGTGCTTTTTAGCCGAGGCAGGCAACAGGGAGAATCATTTTTCAACGGTGCTTCATAAAAGAGACGGACAGCGAGAGAAACGCCGACCGAGACCGTCGGCGATGTCAAACGTCAACGTCCAGTCCTCTTGCCTCGACTTCCTGTAATGCGTCTTTCTTCCTCCTTGACATTTCCGTGTCTTCCATTTCGCCGGCGACACATGCGAAAGCCTATTGAATTCGCTGCACTGATTCGGCCATGAGACGTACTATTGTAATCCCCCCTGCATCGCGCGACGTTCTCGTCATCAATCGCATAGTCGTCGTCGTCGTGCGAGCGAGAAACGACATTCAAAAATTTCTAATTTCAATACCACATCCATTACGTATTTCCTCACTGCAGGAAATAAAAAAAAAGAGAGAGAGAGATTCCGCGCCGATCCTTTATGCTCGTTTTTCCCTTCCTTTTGGCGCGGTCGTTAAATCTCGGTATCGCCGTGAGCGATCGCACCGAAATATCGAGGACGATTCGAATCGACGTCGGGGTCGTGAAGGAGGAGCGGAAGGTAGAGGAAGAAGGGAAGAAAACAAAAGAAAAAGTGAGAGAAAGAGTGGGGCTTTGGTACGTGGGGCACGTTCGTGGGACCACCGCCAATGTATGCTGCCCGCATAAACTAACAGGCGCATCGGATTTTACATAAAATTCCGGCCGAGAGCCGTGATTTCAGGAGATGGACGGGGAGACGTGACGAACCACCGACAGAGTCATTGGTCGCGAAAGCGGCGCTACATTGAATTATGGTTACGAATTATACGCATAGTCGTGCTTTATATTCAACACCCCTTTCTTTCCGCATACATTTGCCGCGGGGAGACACTCCGGTAGAAACGAAAAGGACGCTCCGAAGTCAATCGAGACTCCTCGTTGCCGTATTTATACGAAGAATAAGGATCAAACGGTTTCGTCACGAGGCGGGTGGATCGTCATCACGTGATCAACGTAAATAATATCCGAAATTGTTAATTACGAGACGTCACGGACGATCGTTTAATCGGGAACGCGAGACGCTCGCTGGGGGGAAAGAGAAAACGATTGCCTTAGTTAGCGTCGCGAGCATGCAAATCATCGGGGGTATAACCTTTCGCAATTACTTCTGATCAGACATCACGTATCCGCCGTTTTGCAGCTCGGGCGCGTCGAGAGCGGTGTGGGCTTCCAGCGTGCGCAATTTGATCGTAAATTGCTTCGAGGCGAAATCCTCCGGTGACGAGTCCGTTGGACGGGCCGCAGGAGGAATGAACGAGAACAAAGAGGGAGAGAGGGACGAAGAAACGCGATGGGAGCATCGTTGCGATCTCACCCGGGGCGAGAGAGGAGGAGAGACGGGTGGATGGATGTGAATGCAATTGTTTAATTGGGGAAACGGCGCGAGGGCATGTATAGACAAAACTGTTAGAGGCGAGACCCATCCATCACCTATGGCGGGCCTTCTCGGGCAAAGCCGTGGCGCTTTCTGTCCCTAGGTCGAGAGCGAAGCGAAAGAGGAGATGATCCGTGTTTGGCCCTCCTGCTCGCAGCCCGCCGGACTGACACGCGTTGATTGCCACTTATTTGATAGTCCCCATCGTGAGTGACACGCCGCGTCGAAGGACTTCCGTGTGAATATACGTCCCGTATCGTCCACGGGAGCGATTGGACAACTAATTGGAACAATGTATGGCCGCGCGATATCCCCCGCCGGATCGATATTTTCCAAGGAGTATTACGTTTCGCGCGCCTAATAACAATGCGATCGTTTCTGCCTTTAAATTGATACTTTTTTCTTTCGCGCGACGCATTATGTTTCTGTATACCCGGGCCGTTCATTGAAAATTCTCGGAACCTGCGCCGGCCTCGCTCGATATAATTGATACGATTGGTATCCCCCATTAGCAGTCGAGCCGTTTTGTCAGCATCCATATCGACTATCGATCATTTGCGCGGAGAGGAAGTAAAAAAATGAAGACACTCTCGTGTCTCGGTTTCGGTGAGAGACGGCGAAGAAGGAAGCGTTTTCATAGGCAGGGTATCCCGGAGTTGGCGTTGTGTGTGACGTAGCAGCGGTTATATGCAAGCGCCTGTAATAGGGTGAGCCCCAGGGTGAGGAGCTTGGACTTGACTAATGAGGCGGTGCGTCCTCGACGTTATTAGATCGCCGAAGGAGTTTTTGAGGATGCCCGGGCTCCGAAGCAAAGTCGAATCCACCGCGAAGGATGGGTAATGATACGGCTGGACCCCGTTTCTTATTTGTCAAACGTCAAGCACAAAGACGTTGCCCAGTTGTTTTCGGGGCAGAAGGAAGTCCTGCCACTTCTTAGAATGATAATTTACTTGCAAATGCGAGAGACTCTTCAATTGGCCCGGCCTTTTGTAATCCTCCGCGCCGATCTTCCCGTTACTTTTCATACCTATTACGCAATTATAAATAATCACGGTGGCGCGACGTTTTTTTTTTCTTTTTTTCTATTTTTCGTCTCTTCCCCGCGCGTCCAAGTTTTTCCTCACGTCTATCGGCGAGTCCACGATGAGTCGGTTTTTTTCTGGCTTCACGCGATACAAGCGTAGGAATAGCCCGCGTCTGCGGATTCACCTGTTATCCGTGCCGATTCGCTCGCTGTGAGAAAGTAAAAAGAAAATACGCGCGACGTAAAATAGGTGACCAGAACGCTCCGCGAGCGGCGAGAGATGCATCGTGGCGTGCACGATAATTAGTGTTTTAATTGTATCCTACGTGTATGAGCGGTGGCCGTTCTACTTCGCGATGCACGTTAACAAAGCTAATTTCCTCCCCCTCCTTCACCTCCCTTCCCCTTGCTCGTCCTCCACTAACGTCGCCACTTAATGGAACAAAACCGTACTCTTATCTGTTAACACGACACTGAACATGTGTACGCCGATATACCGCGGGATATACTTTTCGACGATCCGCAATTGTAAAACGACGACAAATTAGACGGTTGTTGCGTTAAACAACGCGGGGAGGGACGGGATGAGATCTGAAAATCGTGGGCTCTCACGAAAAAGAAGGTGGGAGAAAATGATAGTGAAAGAAGCGCGTGGAAACCGGCGAAGAGCGATCTGCGGCGAAGCTGCTTTCTCGTCTTGGCGAATGAAATTGCCCCGGCAATCGGTGGTTGCTTATTAGCGTTTGACGTTCGATTAGTCAAGTGCACGGGCTGCGATCCGCCGTTTGAAGAATACACGGCTCCTCCCATTACAGGTTTCTGGACTGTTCAGTGGTTTCAGGTTCTTTGTTGGCTAGTAACCGTGCGTCGGAGATGTCGGGGAGAGAGAGGCGAGCAACAGGCATGTAGCATCATCACTCTTCCTTCGCGAGTCTTGCGCGTACTCCAATCTTACATACCTTATAATTACGTTAACCATACTACTACCAGCTGTATTTGCCCGCAAATTGGCGCAGTTTAATGTTTCGCTTCAATACGCTTCGTACGACAGCGCGACGAAATTAATCAATTTGCGTTCACGTTTGCCCATAAACCGGCTTATTTCCCCTCTATTGTCGATGTTTCATTTTTGCAAGTTTTCGGCTAAGCGTTTCGCAGCATTATCCTCGTTCCAGGCCAGGAAGATAAGCAGTCGGTAGCTGACGAATCGAAACCTTTTTTTTTTCTTTACACTTTTGCGTATAAAAACAAATGTGACATTGTTTTCTTTTTCTTTCTTTCTAAGACATTGGATTCGCAGGGCTTGAGATCATTCTCGCTCGCGGGATCATTTATCATATCTCGTCTTTTTAAAGAGTCGTTTCCTTTATCGCCTCGCCTTTTGTCGTTGGATAACTGCGGGCGGTAGGTAGGCTCGCAGTCCTTGTGCGGGCGAGTCACAATTAGAATACACGCTTGTATAGCAGATCAGGTGAAGAAGATAGAGAGGGGGGGGGATGAGAACGAGAGATTAGATTAGAAAGAAAGGATCGGTTGCCGGCGCGCGATGCGCATGTGGGAGACAAAAGTTTTAATTCCAACCTGTGCAACGCTGTCCGCTGTGCGTCTCGGTTTTACGTACGATCCGACGTTTCTGTCCTCTTTAAAAAAGTTAATGCGGGATAATGGAACGTAATGTTCCCTCCGGCCAGTTCTTCTGAAGTTGTCGGTTTACCGTCCCGGTTCTACGAAGTGTCGCGGAAACAGCCGGACGATAGCGGATGATTGGGTGTCCGACTTTAATGCTGGAACTTTAATGGGATAATAATGAAAAAGGGGAACAAAGAGCAAAAGAGAGGAATAACGCGCCCGTCGAGATGACTTGAATCGCGAAATACACGGCGTATTTAGTTTTGCGAGAATTATCATTTCTAGCGGCAGCGTTGTTTATATACTTCATATATACATAATGCATAATATATAATATTCGGTAAATACATAACACAGCTGGTGCATGTGCTTCTACATCACCGGCAAATGACTGAATGTTCCTCGTTCGCTGTTTTCGTAAATATTATACACCAATATGTCGCAAGAAACTGCTTACGAACAACGCAAGACCATCGAATAATTATGAGAAGATATTACAATGTGATTCAACGATTTTAATCAGACTCCTCAGCCGTTTCAGCTCTTCCTCGCCACTCCCACCTCTTATGAGACACTATGTCACAGATCCAAATCATAATTTTAATGAACGCGTTACGAACTCTGAAAATAATGGTCAACGTTTCCTCCGCGTATTATTTTTCCCGGCGGGGTAGCGGGGATTTACGGAGAAGCGAATGGAAGCAGAAAATTAACGATTCTACCGACGGTGGGCAAGGCTACCAGGGGGTGGGTCGGGGTGGATGGAAGTTTTTCTTAGTATTTTAATATAAATGCGGCTGCGGGCGCGGGCGACTTGGGCGAGCCTTCGTTTCGCGCGGGGGAGGGTCGGTTGTTTGCGGCAGTTTGTGCCAAGCTAAATGAAGAATGAAGCTGAAATTATTTGGTGGAAAACAGTGAAACAGGATGTGGAAACGACACTGCCTAGATTTACAGGGGCTGCTGCACGCGTCGGGGGAAGCCGCAGCAATGGACGATGAAAGTATTTTTAAGCACGGTTACGCTTTATCAGCGATTTATAATCTATACGTTTATTCGATTAACGTCTTCTGCGTGGGTCGATTATCTGGAAATTTCTCATTTAGACAGTATCGATGTGGGTGTTGTCGGTGTAAACCTCGGGTGGCCTTCATATCCGGGTATACGGTTTTCACACATGTATATTTTTATAAAAAATGTAAATTTCTCGAATCCTTCGGAGTACCCGATATGCTGTGCGCCGGCAGAGATATTTTTCTGCCTCGACGGCTGTCAACTATACGCGCTACTTGAGGTATCCGTTATCAGAGGCGATGAAAAAAATTGACAAGAATGCTTAAGGCGCTCCCTGTTCCTCGCATTTGCTTCATATTCGATCTTATACTCGACGGAAGTTCACCTCCACCCTTCCACGTCGGAGGCAAAAGGGTCTCCTCTCTCCACCCCATGGCAGAATCTTCAGTCGCAGCTTTTTTACGGCGAACCAATAATGAACTTTTTTCTCGGTATAAAACTTGATTTGTAGCGCCCTCTCTCTCCCTCTTCGTCTCGTTCTTTCTCTCTTTCTCTCTCTGCCGAGGCTCGCCGTCCCCTAACTTCTTAAAACGGCGAGAAGTGTCTCGTTCTCGCACGCTGATATCACTCGCAGCATTGCTCATTACTCACGACGTCTTATCGTTCTTACCCCCCATCGTGGTACCATCGCTCGTTCTTCTCTGCTACACTCTCGTCTCACCTACCTTTGCATCTTAGCGACAGCATCTTCACTTTTACACTCGCCTCCCACCCATCCTTCCTACCCGGTCCTCTTTTTCGTGCCTCGTAAAATCTTATTTTGATCTGACCTCTCTCTCACTCTCTCTCTGTGAGATTGCGCTCCGGTTATGTTTCTGATGGTCTCCTTCCTCCGTTTTCTTATACGTGGTGTTGTTTATTAAAAACTTTTAATAAACCAAATAAGCAGGAAATGTATAGAAATCACAGTTATCTTTGTTCTAAGATTTCTCGCGAGATGACGCGTAAAATATATGACGGCATTCTTGAAGCAAAATGGAGCAACTTACTCCTCTTGCAAACATTTAGACGATGCATCGTTTTTTACTGATTCAATCTTCCAGCGGACAAAATTTGCCTAATGATCTCTCTTTGATATCCGTTAGTGTCGATGCGTTGTAAGCGATGTGTCGTTGGATTATTCTCCGCAGCGCATATGCATACGAGAAATTCTATCGCATCAGCGCTATTTAAAAGCAACGCAGATCTCCGCATTCATCGGCACTCAGATTACGTCACTTGCTTTACGTTCGTTCGTTGATGAGGTGGCGGTAATTCCGATTCCTTCAGATATCAGACTTTGCGCAGAGCGGCTGAGATACGAACCAATAAGTATTGAGCCGATGAGAGGCGGTATGATAGGGGGGGGGGGCAGGCGGTGAAGTCTCCTCCGAGTGTTTCTTATCAGTGAATTAGCAGTCGATGCGCCTCATCAGATCGCCGGGTATCCTTGCCTAGAGTTGATGATGATGATGAGGCGACGTTCCGCAGAGTGGCATGTATCAAGTGATGCACTAACCACTATGCATCGGGCGAGTTTCTGATAAACGAAATCTCCTCTTGAAAAACGCAATTTGTTGAAAAAGTAACGATCGAACGGATCGAAAAGGATGGTGACTCGAATCATGTGCAGAAATATTAAATATTAAAAGTTTAACGATGTTAATTCGCCTTGCATCGATTTGCCTTTGTATCTTTGTAATCGCAATTTGCAATCGTTCGTGCTTGTTCTCAACGGAATAACGGAAATCGAAGTGCGACATTATAGATACATGTGTCGGAAAGTATTCCGCGTCGCGGGATACTGCCATTGTTGGTGTGAGCCGCTGCGAGGATAACTGAGGAAGAAGAAGACGGAAAGGGACGATTATTCCCCGATATCAGCGTACCGGGCGCAATGCACACCCCCGTGAACACTTCATTTATTATGCGGTTAGTTATCGCGTCTTTTCGTCTGATTTCCCTGGCAACAATGCGGCATCACCGACGCAGACAGGTCCCGGCGGCCTTAGAATCCTGACGTGTCGACGTCTTCTTTTCTCTCTCTTCCTCTCTCTCTCCTTCCTCCCTCTCTGTCTCGCTGTTTCTCTTTCTAACTCACGAGATGCTTTCTCATCCGCCACTCTAAGTGACGCTCCGTGACGACACGCCATACGTCACGAAAGGGTTCCTTATCCCCCTCGCACCTTTCACCGCCTTTCTCCTTCTTCATTTTCCTACATCGCTCTTCGCAACCGCGGAATTTCAGCCCAGGTACACTCCTCGCATGTCGCCATTTACCTATCCTTTGCATTCCACGTTGCGGATCTATCGTTCCTTTTATACTCCTTCTCTCTTCGCTTCTTTTTTTCTTTTTTCTATCATCCTTTCCCGACACGAGACGACGCGAGGAGAGGCGCGGTCTCGTCTACCGTCGGGTTTCTTCGCGACTGGAGAGAGAAGAGAGAGAGTCACTCACTTGCTTGAGTTACGATCAGAGCGGCGGGGGGAGGGGAACGTGCCCGGTTCATATATTTTCCAGAATTTTGCCGAAGCGCCTATCGTGTGTACGAAGAGCAGTACGTGGAAATCGCGCGCTATGTTGCGCAAGCTGTCGCTCGTTTGGAAAAAAAAGCGGAGAAAAAGAACGCCGTACGCATGATCGTCGCGTATGTGCGTTCTATACAAATATGTAATGCGTCGTATTTGTTGACGCATAATACCGATGGGATTAACTCTAAAAATTATATATATATATATATATATATAATTATATTCTCATTTTAACCATTGTGTACATGTATTATTTCTTATATCTACTGTCATTAAGTGTGCGCGAACAAATTTTTTTCATTATAATAAAGCGCGCGATACTTGTGACAGTACTTGAAATCGCGTCAGGTAATATTTTTAATCCGCGTTTCGTAACGAAAAATGCATTCGGGGCTTTGGTTGCGAAAGCAAATAGAAAAATTCGTCACGGTATTAATGCCACCGTTATTCCTACCACATCGCTCGGTACTACACGCCGTTTTTAAAGATTTGTTAAGCCGGCGATAAAAATCCTCGCGGAGGACACACGGGGAATTGTGTGTGTACGGAGCGGAGGCCTGTAGGAAGTCTAGGAAGGGCCAAGAGGACGGCTTCGCGAGGAGTGATGGATGAACGCGGGCCGGTTTCTCGAAGACGAGCTTCGCTAGACTGACATGTTTATACGAAGCCTGTCTGTAAAGGTACCCGTGGCTTTGCTTTCGTGCTCCTCTTTTGTATATATGTTTCGAGCAAAGTGCGCTGCTTACGATTTATCCGGTGAATGCTACGAATACCTATTGCCGCGTCGAGTAGTCGAAAAGGGGGAGCGGGAGATGTTTCTTCGAATGGGGGACGCGGGGTATGGTCTTAAATGGGAAGTAATACAGTTGAGTGATTAATTAAAGTTGACGTTTATCGTGCCCACCTACGAAGCTTATAGATGATCCACCTGACAGGAGTCTGCTTTCCATTATTTGACGCATCATGTCCCTCTAGACGTTTCTGTATGCGGACTGATTTGCTATATTTTCAGAAAAAAATCATAATATCGACTCACATCGAATGCTACAACTCTTATTCATCCAAGATTTTTTTTCACATTTAGACTGATGCACGTAAACGCGCGGAAAATGAGTGACAGGAGTCACAACACAAGTTGCAAACCGGGTTTGATAACACTCGCGACGTCACAAAAGAAAGAGCTTGTGTTAGATCAAGTTATGAGTGTAAAAGCGTGGTCGTAATTGCCAGCGTAATTTTTCCTCCTTGGGTACATTCCTTGCCTTTTAAATAGTTATTTGTCTCACCTGCGACAGTCTGAAGTCGAAGCGCCGCGATTAGCTGGAAGATTCCAGAAAATTCATGGAAATTTCTGCGACCAGTTGGTAGTTTTCCAACGACCGGCCGGTAGTTTTCCACGAAATGACCACGATTGTCGCGCGATATACAGGTGTGAATTTATCTTCGCCTCTGCTCTTTAACACACCGGCCGTTTACGCTTACTTTCGTAAATAAGTCCTTCATCCTCAGTCAAACTTCGACGGATTCGCTCGGCTGAACCGTCTACAGATATCACGTTTAATATCAATATCGAAATTAACAAACATATTCGCTTTTAAATTTCAAGTGGATCTCGGCGGTTTCGAATGAAGTAACACGACCGCGATGCTTTATGCAGGGGCAAACGTTTCACGCATTAGGCTTTATTTGCATAGACGAGTTTGCTCAGTCTGGATAGAGTAAGTCGCAATATAGCGGCCCCGGGCAATCGAGAAGTATTTTATCGTGATGGACGATCTCTTTAATTGACGTGAAACACGGCCTTTTGTGCCGCGGCGAGGAAGGAATTTAATTCTTACACATGTACGTAGGAAAGAAGTGCACGGTCGAATTTTCCCGTGGAAATTCGTGCGTTATGTATACGCAATATTTACTATGTAAAAGGTAATTATCTGAAATCGATGAGCAGTTCGGCCCGAAACTACCCGCAAACCGCTTTGCGCAAATAACGTTTTTCGTGAAGTACGAAATAACGTACCGTAACTTTTGCAGCGGGCGTGGCGGTCTGCGGCATGAATAGAAAGCACCTTTAATTAAAAAGGAAAACTTACTGCCTCGAAAGAGATTACGAGCACATACATTCGTAGGTTTCGCATCGATGCTGTATATATCTTCTGGCAGTAATCTACGCTTCTTTAATCGATAGTCATGAGACAATTTGCAAAGTAACGAAAAGGAATGTGTATATATAAATAAATACAAACGTGGATATACCGCGGAACGTCGAATATCCGTGGAAAATGGCGCACAAAATTCGTACGGGCGTGTAATCCCTCGCGAGTACCCCCGAACGGATTCCCCGGATTGCGAAAACAACCCGTTCACTTCATATTTTTGTACGACGATAAGCGCGAAAACACAGTCTTGTGGAACTTCGAGTTCCGAGGAATGTATTTTCCCGCCGGGGAAATTGACTGCAGTTAACTTAACTGCGCAGCACGAAGTAATGTGACCGACTTACGGCTGACGGATTTCGAGCGGAATATGAATAAATTTATCGAAAGAGTACGCGTGGACGGGGCTGGGGAGGGGGG